>NW_008661011.1:27225-35604 GCF_000695815.1 Acanthisitta chloris | reverse complement strand
TGCATGGGAGATTGGGAGGAGACACAGCTGGGACAGGTGACCCAAACTGACCAAAGGGATATTCCATACCATAGGACATCATGCTCAGTATATAAGGTGGGAGGAAGAAGGAGGAAGGGGGGACACCTGGAGTGATGGCGTTTGTCTTCCCAAGGAACCGTTACGCGTGATGGGCCCTGCTCCCCTGGAGATGGCTGAGCACCTCCTGTCTTTGGGAAGCAGTGAATTAATTCCTTGTTTTGCTTTGCTTGTGTGTGCAGCTTTTGCTTTCTCTATTAAACTGTCTTTATCTCAACCCATGAGTTTTGTAGCTTTTACCCTTCTGATTCTCACCTCCATCCCTTTGGTGGGGGAGTGAGTGAGAGGCTGCGTGGTTCTTGGCTGCTGCTGGGGTTAAACCACAACAGATCATTAAACATTTTGCTCTTAAACATTGAGTCTATCATAATGTCTCCTCTTGCCTTTTCTAACAATGACGTGCTAATGTCACAAAGTAAAAGAGAGAGGTGAGCTGAGATGAAGAGCCAATGTTGAGAAACAACACTACAGCTAAAGTTTGAAAGTGTGTCTGCTTGCGGGCAAGAGACACATCTGTACACAACCCCTCACCAAGACCAAAGGTGGACATGAGTCTTGAGGCCCCTCCCAAAACCAGAACTTCTAACAGGGATCAAGTGAGCCCACAAGACAATAGGTATCCAAAGAGACACTCCCAACTGAGCAAAATGCAGGCAATGCACAAGCTGTCCACGTATTTATCCAGCCCTAGGATGTGAATCAGAGGAGCATATCCATCACTTGACTCTGCCAGCCTTAGCAGTATTATTCATGACAGTGCTACTCACTAGGGTGAGTAATATGACTGAAATCAGAACAATAAGATACCATTGTTCATGGTCCAAAAAAAAGCACACCTTGGCATGCGGTATTTGAGAGAAAAAATACCTCACATGCACAGTCTGAGCATCAATAGCATTTATTCCTCACTGTTTGCAGAACTGGGCCCTGAAAAGCAGCAAACATGGTGGTCAATGCTTGGCCTGACTGAAAATTTTGCCTACCTGCACTCTGCCCCATCTTTTGGATCACAGGTTTATTAAAAAATGAGAGAAGTATAATCTTCATTTTAACAGATTATAGGTTGTTATTTGGAGCTCTGCTCTTTCAAACAAACATGTTTTTTTTAAAGCATGCCGTTGAAAAATGTCCTGTTACAATATTTATAGCTCATTATGTTCAAAGCATTAAGCATTGACTTTTAAATCAGTTGCATGAATTATAACTCAGCAACATGATGGCATGAATAATAATGCAAGAAAAATTGGATTCATAATTTACAAGAATGATGCTTGATAGATTGAAAAATTGATATTTAAATCAGGTATTTAAAATGTATGAGTAAAAATTTTAATCAACACAAAAATATAATTTCAGGGATTAATGTTAAGTAGAGGCCTGTGCATTTTTCATGTTTTACTGTCACCATCCATATTTACATAGTAAAAGCTTTTACAATAATGCATATTCAAGTTAAATTATCTAAAACATAAGGAAGAGGTGTTAGTTGAAAACCGTTAAAATTATTAACCCTTAAAATCTTTAAAGTCTACACAAATTCTGCATCCCTCACTACAATTACAGATGATCAAAATACTCTCATGAGGCTTGAACATAAAAATACCCAAGGCAAAGAAGGGAACAGGTCTGAAATATTTTTACAGAACTCTACAGAGTACTCTCCGTATTAGTGCAATGTATCTATACACATACACACACATATATAGCAATATGTACATACATACAAATATGATAAATGCAAACAAGTATACACTCAGGAGTGTGATTGCTCTTACTAAAATTGATTACTCACATAGCACTACAATCTGAAAGCCAGAGCTGTAAATTGAGGAACTGTATAAACACAGGACAAAGACTGCATCTGTGCTCAAAGACCAGCCATATAAATACAAGACAACAGGTACATGCAAACACAAAGATAAAGGGAATTCAGAGATTAAAGATGCCTGCATCTGGTTCATGGGAGGGAGAAGTGGAAAGAAAATAGCAAATAAAGAGGAGTATATACTTTGCTTCGCTAACCCAGTTTGTAGTCACACAGTGCAGAGATTAATTTAGTCCAGGTCATACTGCTGTGTTTTATACTCACATTGTAAAGCAACAAATTCAAAGTGCTGATAAATGTACCGTTGTTCTCTCTTACAGAAATAGCAGCAGATGACCTACAACAGAACCAGAAACCAAAAATCATCATGAAGAAAGATACCTTATTTTTGTGTTTGCATACTTCAGTGGATTTTATCATTAAAAAAACTCAATGAGTCATATCACAAGGAATTAATTTATGCATTTGGGTTATAAACTTCAGAAACAGGAATTTATAGTGGAAACACTGACAGAACCTCAACTATGCAGAAAGTAATGGATGCTCCTGGAATTAGAAAAATAATTAGCAGAGAGCCAAAGTGACAAAAAGGAACCCACTTTTCATGATGTACAAGGTTCACTCATGGAAATATTTTCTCTCACACTCTATATTTACTGTTTACCAACTATTTCATGAAGAATTTTCTTTTTTTCCTGCTACAATTTCTCAGCAGAACATCTGAATTTTAAGTTTTGCATTATCTAAGAGTCTCTTCATATCGTAGTTTATGAAGAGCTGTTGTTATTTCATATAATGATGCTAAAAGAATTTTCTTTTTCTTTGCATCACCTCTTCTTTTGGTGCTTTTTCCTTTCCCTTTGCTCTTACACAGCTAAATATTACTATGTTGACAGTACTGCTATGTCATGCATATTTATATATGCTTAAACAAACATGGGAATGAAACACAAAATGGAAAAGCACACTTACGAAGCAAGCTGGGTATTGTTAACCAAGTATTCCAGTGGGTAGCTACAGCTAAATTTGTACAGAAGCCCAGGCAAATAGCTGATAATCGTTGGTGGGTCTGGCGTATCAATATAGCCTGAAACATTACCTATCTGTACCACTGAGGTATTTCCATAAGCATTGATACCTCGAGCTGAGGATACCTATTGAGGGAGACAGAAAATTACTATTATCTGAAAGTTAACTGTGGAACAAAAGATGCCTAAGGACACGGATTCTTTAGCCCATTATTTACCCAGGAATATCTTCAGTAAAACCTTTGAAAATTAATTTAGTTTAATAACATGTTTCCTGTGTTCTGGAAAACCTTCCTGAAATCATGCATATACTGTTCACAAGCTTTATCCCTATTCTTAAAACAAACTTGAGCAAAATTTGAAAAAAATTATCAATCCTGGAAGCATATTTTTTGGTAGGTCCTTTTTTTTCCTGAGTATTCCCAATGAATTCATGTGACTTACTGGGGAAAACTGAAATTACTTTTCTATTACAGTTTTTAAAAAATAGCTTAAAATAAGCTTCTATACACAATAGTAAAGCCAATAGACAAGAAATTTCATTCACAGAAAAAATACTCTCACGCTTTGTTTTTGACACATCAAAACCAACGTACTTTATAAGCAGATACAAGCCAAACAACTGAACTTTGAGTCTGTGGTTTTGTTTACATTATACATTTCTGAATATAAATTATAAACTGACAGAAACTACAGAGCTGAAAAGTAATACAAGCTTAATGCCAATGCAATCTAAATTCAGTCAGGGACATGAGCTATTCTGTATTGTTCAGGCTTACAGAGTGTGCAGACCCAGCAATAACATGCAGCTCTCTGGAAAACTGAAGGACACTTTCCTTCTCGTAGCAGCCCAGCCCCACTCCATCTGTAGCTACTGATCTGAGCAAGGAGGTGGTTTGAAAACAGCAGAGAAGCATCACAAATTACTGTGTCAGTAGGCACATACACAACAAGGCAAATTAACATGGCATTGCACTTGCACTGTAGCATTTGTTTTGTATAACTGTATTAGCAAAGCAGATGCTTTTAATAGCTTTAGAACACACACTTCTTAAAAAGATATTTCATTATGGAAGTATCATTACGAGCTGTAACATTTTGCAGTAAGTGGCACAGGACACCCAGCACCTATTTTGATTCCTATGTCTACATAAAACACACCTAAAAGACAGAAGCAGCCATGCATTTTGCCAATAGCATACCTGATAATTTGCTAAAAGGCACAAAACTGTTGAAAATCAAATTTTCTAGTATCTGTATATAGCCAAAAAATTCAGGCCACAGCACTAAGGTAGTATAGCCAACTACAGCTCTGTTTAGCTTCCTAATTGCCTCACCCCCATAAAATAAAAATCTGAGCCTGCTTTCTTACAGACAGACCAGGTTTTCACACGAATTCTGTCTGAAATGCTGTCTATCTTTTACTTTTATTGAAAATGAGTTTGAAGGGCTTTGCTGTGAAACACTGCCAAGAAATGCACAGGATTGTACTCTGAGGTTGACTCTGGAGTCAGGAATAAAAGAAATGCTCCCTGCTCCTTTTTCCTATTCGTTTGGCATACAGCATAAACTGAGAGAGGAGTAAGGGAAATTTTGGTTATATTTTTAGCAGCTGCTACTTTGGCTTTGTATCCTGTGCAGCCTTGTGGGGGTCTTCATGGGGGAGCTCCAATTATTTGGACTTATCAGACTGGGGTTTTGTTTTGGTTTGTTTTTTTAAACAGCAAGATCTTACAATTACAATCACATAGCAAGTTGAGGGAATTTACAATGTCACCAACTACACAGGAACAGGAAGCAGTTGCTTCCTAAAAAATTCTATTGCAAGTCATGAAGGTGCTACAGTTTTTCAGGGAAAATGGGAAAATAGAATCTTGAACTTGCTGAACTGGGGTTTTTTTGTTGAAATTTTAAAAGAAAAGTCAGACTAAGGCAAAGAGTTCACAGAGCATATCAAACACTTCAGCCCACTTGTGGCAATTAAACAGGGGGTTTGTTATAAAAACTGACAGGCATCATCAAGTGCAAGTATGAATTCCAGATAGAATAAAAGCCTTAAAAATAGTATATTTTTACACTTGTTTTTGTAAGCTATTAATAGGTACTTTGATACAAGTGATCACTGCTTGTTCAATGTGATACACACAAACCGTACAACTCTCCACTTCTGCAAAATCTAAGCTACATTCAGCAAGAGCTTGGAAAATGCCTTGGAAAAATCTCTTTTTCTACTGAAATAAAATGAAAAGTTAAAACTAAACTTTCTAATCAGAGGACAAATGTATGTCCCACCACATTTTCTCATTGGTAATCAGGATTATAAATTAATCACGTTCTCTGGTTTTCTTTGATGTATGCAATATATTGCTAACTGGATAAGACAAAGTAAACATCACCTATAAAAGATAATATTGCTGTCAAGGACGTTCACTTGATCCTATGCATAAATAGTCATGCTACAATTTCACTTTGACTTTGTCTTACCACTAAAGTGTTTCCACAAGATTCCAAAGTACTCAGATTGATGATGAAAATGACCACTGCTGGAAAGGTGTTGTTATTGATGAAACCTCTGCAGTGGGCATCCCCATGTTTCCCATTCAGTGCCAGATCTGTCTCAGAATAACCAGAGAAAAGAACTGTGCAAAAGTTTATCTTCATAGTAATTGTCTGTACTCCACAGAAAACATTGATATCTCGTTCAGCTGCAAGAAAAATGCAGGGAAAGACACAGTAAGAAGATTTCAACTAACCACCATATAACTATTGTAGCAGTTAGTCTAGTGTTGTTACTTGCAATCAGATTTTGAGCCCTCAATCACAGCAATATATTAGAATATAAAGGTCAGAATTGTATTATTCTGAAGAACAGATTTAACTCTACAACTTCTCTAAAGAAAAAAAAAACAAACCAAGAATTAATAAAGTAATATAGCCTCCCATGCAACAAAACCACTATTCTAAAATCCCCCAGTAAATCTTTTAGCAGCACATTCATAAATTGAAGCACTGCAACAGTGTAGAAAACAGCAAGTGGTTAAATATTTGGAGTCTGATTAAACAGCTCCCTTCTGGAACAGAAATTTCCAGAGATTTTCAGAAATTCAAGAGTCTAAGTTCTGCCTTCCAGACCACTCTGGCATAGAGGCTAGCTATATTTGTGTTGTCTGGAGTCCACTTTGTATGAGATCACAGTTTCAGGCTGTGCAGACTTTGAAGTACAATCAAAAGTGTATCAGAGCAATTTATTATGATCTCTCTAAGGTTGGGTTGGTTTCTTTTCTCTATAAGAACCATCAACTTTAGCTTTAATGAAAAATCAGTTGGCTCTTGAAAGACAATGATCAATACTACAAAGCATCTTGCAATCTTTCATTCTGTACATTATGACAACACAAAAGACTTAGAAAGCAGTAATTGATAAAACTGATCAATTTTTGAACAGCATGAAAACATCTTGGGTGAATTTGACCTTTTATTCAAAGGTTTTGAAGATTTTTATGTACTTGAATGGAAAAAGCATCAGGTTAGGGTACAGGCACAAGCAACAGTTTGTTTTGTTTTAGTGTTATAACATCATTTTTCTATAAGGTCTTCTTTGCCCATAGATGACTGGAGAGCTGTTCTGGTGTTTTCCCCTGGTGCTTGATGAAAAGACATATGGCATTGTGTTAAACACAGACATTACTCCTTTATATAACAACTAATTTATTACATCTGCTTAGAGATTAAGTGCTATTAAAAATTGCAGAACAACTTCAGTCAATACTACACCATTAAGCCTGCTGAAATGAATTGTTTCACTGCATTGTCACAACAGAGAGGAAATGAAATCTCCATTACAATGAACTTGCTCTTCCCCCATGGTACAGGAGCACAAGCAGTTTAATTTAGACAGCTTTAATGGTGGCTTTAAAGCCAAAACAATCAAGTGGAGGAAATAACAGGCTAAACTCAGTCCTGAGCTAATTCACTGATAAATGTTACTACCCGGGTGTAAATTTGGGCACAAAGGTACTGGAGGCAAGACAGGAGTGATTTGGCATGAAATTCTCCCGGCTTGTACATAATCACAATCCCACTAATATAATGCACAGAGATCAAGAAGCAGAGTACCTTGGTTTTCACTACATGAGGACTGTTATGATCCATCTAATGAGTATACTAACGTAGAGGGACCAGGACAAAAAGGCGAATGGCAAAGCACACATTTATGCTTACTTGGATGAATGCACAAACAGTCAGATTGTAACAAATTGCAGGATGTAATATAAAGTAGCTCAGTTAATTTTGTAACTCACTTCAAGACTTTTTAAAAAGCAGGATATTAACTTTACCAGTTAAATACCATTACTGCTTGCAAAATTATAATTTGACACTATGGGAAGTGAGACCATACAGAGCAAAACCAACTTGTGTAATACAGGATAAACAGCCTTTCCAGACTGAACCTGTTCTGCCCACTTCTTCACAAGGAAGTATCATTGCCAAATTAGTCCATTCTGGAATTAAAGCAGATTATTTGTTCAGAAATTAATCTGAAACCAGGTGCAAATAGACCTAATGCCCCTTTAGATGCTAAACATCTAGGCCATTTCTTGTCAATTGAAAAGGGAAAATATTATTCCTATATACATATATGTTAAAAGAAACAAATATTTGAATTCCCATATTAAAAGATCAGGTTTTCTGAGTAAAAGAGGAGCAATGGTTTGAGGGTTACATCATCCAGCTGAGGAACCTCTCTGTCACAGAGTTGCAATACATGCAAACCACTTGGTTTCTTTCTGACGAGTCACACAAGCTACCTATAGTCAACAGCACTCACAGATGTGTCACAAATAAAGCAGAGTAAAGCTCAGGAGGTACATATATACTAGAGTAGCAGAGATCATCTTGAAGCAAGGACAGCCTCATGGCACCAGGAGCCAAATGCTGGTAGCTCCACTGCCCACTTCTGCTCTGGGTACCCTTCCACACATCACCAAGACTCAGCCTAGATCAGGCAGCAAAAAATTTTCAGAGGACAGGAGTTTGCCACAGAACACCACTGATAAAAGTAATTCCATCAGAAGAGGCATGCAAAGATACTGATACTTCAAAATTATTTTGTCTGCAGGAGCCTCTTTTTTGATTGAATCACTGCTTTGATACTGAATTAAAATGCATAGTGTATGTGAAAAAGTGCAACATTTCCTTAGCTTCTCCTAAGTTCTCAATATATACTTAAAACAAGAGCCCTCTGAATCAAAACTGCATTTCTCATCTGAGGACAGATGGCTGTGGCTCCATCTCTCAAAAGCCTTCTAAAAGCTATGCTTTACTGCAATGCAGAACTAAAGTTTTTTTCTCCAGGTAAACTCTCTGAAGGATGGCAAGATGCAACCTTATTATACATTCTCTAGAACACATCTAGCTGTTGGAATAAAAATTCACTGCATTTTGAAT
>NW_008661011.1:9304-27202 GCF_000695815.1 Acanthisitta chloris | reverse complement strand
CCTGCTGACTATTGCATACCTAAATTCCAAAACAAACCTGCAAACTACAGAAACAAAAGTCCTGTCTGATTGTCAGCCTATTTATGCAGCACCATTCCTATGCAATCACCTAAGCAATGAACGACGAAAGCACAAACAAATGAAAAATGGATGAGCTCCATGGTTCCTTTAGGAAGGCTTAATTTCTCCTCTTTGTTGGAGACAACTTCTGTTCTTCACAACGTTTAAAGAAAAAGAGCAGACAACTTCAAAGCCCAATGGCTTCTCTGGTAGCTGCACACCATTTTTGTCCCACGTTTGGAATTCAAGCTGACGCTAATGAAGATTCCTAGTGTAGAACAAATAAGGAACAGGAGTAAAGCCAATTCATAAGCAGGTTCTGTGACTAGTTTCTCAGCCTGGGGAGGTACTTGTTTCAAAATGTTCTCCTTTTTGACCTCTCTCTCACCTCTGCCCCTACATTTGAATCCTGAAGGCTCTGAGGCAGCACCCTCAAAGCCACAGCCTGAGCCAAGTGCTGGGGGAGCCAGCATAGGGAGAGCTCCTTCTCCCTGCAGAGGCTCTCTCCCCCATCTTCTGAGGTGCCTAAACTCAGGAAGATGAGTTCCAGCAGACTCCCCCAGCTCCACTAGCCCCAGCCCATTACACAGCAGACCCTTCTGCACATTGAAATTAATACCTGCCACATTTGGGGACGAAAGGGTTTTCTGATTTTTACCTCCATCTCAAATGCACTACTAAAACAAAATTATTTTTCTTTCCTAGCTCTCAAACTCAGCATTAAGACTGTTGGTTAAATTCCAACCTTTGACTCTCAACTGACAAACAAGAAAAAGTGGGACTCCACTCTCAGCTCCTATGGGCAGTGAGGAGTGATTAGCATCCACTTTAAAAACAAAATAAATCTGTTTACTTGTAAGCTAAGCAGATTTTCTCCCAAGTCACTGAGATTTGGCAGACATGGAATCTGATGACACTTTTTTGTGAGGCACAACTGCAAGAGGCCCCTAAATACCCACAATATGAGCTGAATTCAATTCACAGGTATCACATTGCAAATATTAAACATCGGCACAGGCCTGGTGCAATAAATGACCTGAGAAAAATTTTAAAACATGAAAAGAGATATCTGAATTTCCCTCTAGCTGTTGCAATCCTCTCAAGAAGCCTGAAAGAATGACAAAAAAGCCCCACCACAATTAAATAAAATAACCTCAAAAAGTAGATCTGAGGCACATGGGCAAAATTTACCCATGCTTCTGTGGTAAGTCTGTAAAACTTGTGGCTAAGAAGAGGAATGTATGAGTAGCTTTTGAAATACCCAGCTAAACTTTGATTTTGTCAGGAATGGAGACAATATATATGATCTTCTTTGCATGTCTTCCTTCTCTGTTCTTCATATCGTCTAAGCGAAAGGATCAAACCCACTGTTGGCCTTTATGTCAACAAAGCACCTAGCAGTGTGGTGGTAACAAAGGAAACAATAAAAATACTTTCTGCTTTCTGCTGACTTAATAAAGGAGCTGACCCTTCCTGAAAAAAATAATCAAAACTACTATGACTCAGAAAGCAACAACATCAAAAGGTATTACAGTATAATACTATACTGAGAGTTCATCACTAAACTATTCAATTGCTACTTCAGAAACAAAGATGTGAGAGAGACAGTATTCACAGCCTTTTCCAATATTATTATTATTGTGCCCAAGATACCACTGAAGCAGGAAGGATAAGCAATGTAATAGAGACTCAAAGGATTCTTTAGCTGAGTAAACCCTGGTATGCATGTCACTAAGACTGACATTTCATTTCTATTTTTCATTGTACTAACAGCTCTGAATATCCAATGTCCCCAAAATTACTTAATTCCCATGTTCTCAGAGGCATGAGCATACATCATACATAGGGACAGGTGAAGCAATGGGATATGTCTAACCAAGCACTTAATGTTGAAATGAGGCACTAAATTTTGCCATCAAGTTAATGTTGTTTAAAAATAGATATATATTTCTTTATTTCACTAAAGGACATAAGTATATTCTCTCACTCAGGAAAAAAAAGCCCAAACAAACCCAACCAACTAACAAACAAACAAAAGCAAACAAAAAATACAAACAACACAAAGCCACAAAAAATATTGAAATAAAACCCAGTTAGAAGTTTAAGAGTCTTAAATCTATAGAGAACATTTATAATGACATGACTTCTGGTGAATGACATGGACAGGATAGAGCTCTGGCAAAAGCAGGTCAAACCCCACTGACGTGAAGGGAATTTTATGCATTACTACTAGGCTGAATTTGACCCATTGTGCAATTAAGAAGAAAGTGAAGTGCAACATTAGGGAAGTTCATTGTCACCAAGATAGTTAATACTCTCTTAATGTGGACTCCTATCCCCAGGCTTCAGACAGATTTAAAGCTCTGTATTTAAAAATAAGCACTGCTTTGAACCAAGACAATAAAGAAGCCATTAGAAAAAAAGTCTATTAAACACTTACCAGGAAACCTGCTATGGAGGTTAGCATCACAGTTGTATCCATTGAACTGAGCAGTCACTGAAAGCACTTTAATCGTCAGCACGAGCAGTAACCATACCTGTTCCATTGCAAAACCTAGCAAAACATTAAGTGGTTATTACACACATCTGTTCATTGCATTAAAGATGCTTAGTGCAGGCATTTAACCACTCGGGAGGTGATGGTCTTCAGCAAAGGAACTGGGGATAAAGCTCACAAGCTTATGGGAAAGAGGTCACAGACAGCAGGGCCCATTTCTCTACTAGTAAGTAATATATAACTTTTATTCACTTCTACAACTTTTAATCATAACCTGTGGCAAAAAAAAAAAAAAAAGGATGATATAAAAGGGGGAAAATAATCCCTAAAATACATTGATAGATTAGAATTGTTTACATATTTAAACTCCAACAACTTTTTTGATGTTTCAGTGTAAAAATTCCTTGAGAAAGACATCTTGGCTAAAATAAAACTATTGTTCTAAGTCCTTGAAAACCATGCAGATAAATGGCTGGCTGAGAAATCCTCAGGCTCAAGATCTTAGAATAAAAATCAGTTCAAATCTATTTGCCAAACATTTGTTCTTTGAAGCACACATGCATATAAAAAGCTGGTACAGACACTTGCATCTACTTGAATTGTATCTGGCAATCAGATCAGGAGATCAAAACACATGAATTTCTAGTGTTTTGAGTAATTATTCCTTTTGGGAGGAAAGCTCCAAGATGTAATACCTATGGTATTTAGCACAACCAAAAGAAAGAAATTCTGATACATGCCTTTGTCAAAAGTGTCCCAAAATACTGAGATTTTTGTCCATGAATCCAAGCGCACTATTTCTTTTTTATTATTATTTATGAGATTTTGTCATTCTAGAAATATATCTGCTGATGTAGACCCCAAAACGCAACCTAGACAGGAACTGAGTGATTCTAAGGCTTAGGAGTTTTGCTTTCTCTAAGACTACAGAGATGTTGTTGATCATCATGTTTCTCCAAGTGGATAAAGGACATTTGCAAACTCCAGAGATGCAGCACACCTAAATGCAGCCATATCTGGCATGGGAAGGGGCTGTTGTACATTGCTGAGAAGAGCTGGCAACAGCACATGGAGAGAACATTTGAGGCAAACCCTCACTCTTAACTGGAATCTTCCATGGCTACAGAGCAGTCTGACTTAAAATCTTCTCAATGACAGAAGTGCTTCTACTAGTTTTCAAACAATGCCCACAGTGTACACAAACCTAAGATTTAACACCTTGTGTTAAAGGACAGACCCTTAGAGGACACTCCTAAGTGCTTTGTCAACTAACAGATAAGCTACAACAGAACACTGAGCCAGATTCTGCTAAAATGTCAAAGGTATGTCCAAATGTACAGCCATTGATTCCTGTGTAATTCTGCATGGAAGGACACAGAATAAAGATGCAGAATTGGAAACACCAGCTTCCTCTCAGCAAGCAGGCTTTGTAAGTCAGGTATAATTTTTGCTATCACATCCAAAAGCAGTTCTGCTACCAAGCTCTGCACAACTTCCTCAACATGTGACTTACAGCAACAATACAACCTCCTTTTAGTTTCAGGTGGATACAAAGCTCTAAACAAAAACACTCTTTAACCCTTTACTCTTTTCCCATTAGATTCCTGTGGAGGTTAACAACACTTGCAGCTAATGCTGATGAATAATTGTGAAAAAATAAACATAAAGAAAATGTAATTTCTAACTGGGTTGCTATGAAATATCTCTATTTTCATGGTCTCCTCACCCTCTCCATTACTCTCAGGTGGAAAAGTAAGGCAGTGTTTTATTGGTTCGTTTACTATGAAAATTCATACTTTATTTTGAAAGGAACACTTCTTTCCTTCAGAAAATTGGCATTTCTCCAGTGTCCTGTAGCCTTACCTCGGCTTGTACAGCATCGATAAGTGGCTGTTACTGTTCTCTTGTATCTGAGCTGATTCCTAATGTCTGTTTCAATGGTATATATCAAGGGCAATTTTCCAAGGTCTCAATCTGACTTCAATTTTCTAATATCCATAGTGATTTTTTTTCGCTACCAAAAAACCCCAAACTGTTTGAAATGAATTTAATGAAAGATGCCACTTACAAAGCCATAGCTATTATTTTAGATGAAAAGAAGAACTTATAATAAATTCTAAAATTTTAATAATTAAACTTAACTTAAGCTGCTGCATTTTGGAGGAAGGAAAGATGATTGCTAAGGAACAAATCTGAATTAAGACATTAAGTATTTATAGCATTATTTCTCTAGCTGTATTCATAGCAAGTCAGATTTCAACACAACCAATTATGTCCTACTTGCTTTCTAGCTATTGACTCATCTGCAAATGGATCAACATGCAGATCCACATCACCAGCTGAGCTGACTCTTGCAGATTTTGGTTAAATAAGTTAGGAACATGCATTATTTTTTTATTTCTCAAGAGAACTGTAGGGCTAGAAAGCACACTGAGAGGCCAACATCACCTATCTGCCCACCCCAGCAGGAACCAAGGCAGCCATTCCTACATTTCAGCCAACTCTTAAAGGCCTCTGACAAGTTATTTCTCAACAGAAATTCTGAACTTCAGTCTCTCAAATGTAGAAGGCATCATAACCAAAAGATTTGTACCATACTGATACTGCTGAACAATACAATTATAGAAGGATAAAAGTTTCATCGAAATAGTAAGAGGAACATCAATCTTATTTCCTGCATATGAATACGAAATTAAAATTCCACGTACAAAAAAAGGAAAATAATACGCAAGTGTCAGGAATGGGGTGATTTATAATCCAGGAGTCAAGTTCCCGTGGAAGATATTTGCCTGGTTCTCTTCAACTTAGTATGCAATTCTTTAAACCTTTTTCAAGGAATACAGCTCTTGGTGCTTTCAAAGAAAAAAAAATGTGTTTCTTTGCTCTAGTAGCAAACATATTTGGCTGTTAAGATGACTTTCATGACTAAAAGATGTCAACAAAAGAAATGTGACCCATTCTATCTATGAAACTCCTAACTGACAGGCCCATACCAGGTTTCACTGATGTACCAAGAGTTTTCTTTTATGCTCTGCAGACCTCATCTCCAGTTTTCTCTGTTGAACAGAGAAATTGTAATTTCTGTTTACCAAGAGAATCATTCTTTCCCTTGGCTTGCGAGCAGAAGTAAAAAATCCATGTGCAGGATTTTCATTAACAGGAAAAGGAGTTCACATGACAACTATCTCAAGCATTCCTAGAACAAAAGAACTTTAAAGGTCAGATACAGACAAAGAGACAGCCAGGGATTTAAATAACTATCAAACATGATTAAATAAATCACCTCAGAGACCATGCTTCACATAGATTTCCAAAACAGTCAATTCAAAGGAAAGACAGCCCAACATATCCAAGTTTCAATGTAATAAAATGAGAGTAAATTTCCAGAAGGCTGAAATAGTCTGGGCATGAATCCCTGCTGACCAGAGCTATGTATATATTCAGCACTGAGTCACAGCCACAGGTCTTACTGTTTGGTGCTGCATAGGATTGAACAGTACAAAGAGGTTAGAGTTGCAACACGCAGTCCTCAACTGAACTGTTATCTTTTTACGAAGCCCTTAGCCCTGCTTTGATAAACTTCACCATGCCAGAAAACCTGCACAGAATTTCCAAGTAAAGATGTTTCTAATTTAAATAAAACACATTTTTGAGGCCAAATTAGGAATTTAATTTCATGGAAAAGAAGTGGTTTGACATATTTAAATGCCCTCTTCTTTCCTCTCTCATCACCTGGCCTTCATTTCACTTCTATCTCATCCTCTCAAAAGAGATTTTCAAAAATTTTCCATTGTCAACAGCATTCACTGATTCAGCTCTACATTTTTACTGAAATTAATTTTTGAGCCAGTGCTGACTTCTGAGTATATTACCTATTTCAAATATTCATCCTGTATTTTATGAGAACTTCCTATAATCTACTGCTTATTTTCTAATTTTCATTCACAGGGTGTGGCAGTTTTTCAGAATAATATGGTGATCTTTATGCCTTCTGACTGGATAAGTCTTTTAAAAAACAGTTAATAGTAATAATGAAAACTTCTGAAAGAAAATTATAGATGTGATAAGCACATACTAAAGCTGGTAGAACATTTATAAGTGTTTTCATACATATCAAGTGCCTGCCTAAATATTCTCTAGCAATGTACATTAGGTGTCTACAAGTAATGGAATAGAAACATTACTTCTACTCATAAAAATATTTTCAAATTATCATTACATAGTTCAATGATTACTTCTCAGTCATCTCATGACAAAATAGTTCCTTGTCTTTCTGGTTTACATTTGTCTTGCTGCCACACTTGCTCCTGCATGTGCACTCAAGTTGTGAATAGTTGTGAAGTACATTAACTGTGCTGCTCTCAGGTCATCCAGAACCACTTTGCCTCTAAACACATACTAGATCATTTGCCATCACTTAAAAGTAAGCCAGTGAACAAAACCAGAGGAATACTTTTCTACCTCAAGTTCTTCAGTGGAACTTTCTCTTTAATTTGTACATCCCATTGCAATGAATTATCCAGATCACGTTTTCACTATTTCCACTTTATCTTGTTGGGTCTTCTGATGCAAATAAAACAGGACTTGGATCTTTACAGTAGCTGTTTTGAAGATAAGCCTACCAAAAGGTGATAATTGCCTTTTTTTCAAAAGGTTTGTTACAGGGAAAAGGGCACCTGAGATACAAAGAACTTTAAGGCACATTTCAACTATAACATTTACCTCTGCTTGTGGATAATCTTTGGTTCTGAGACTTTAAAACACAGCATATCTTTTCTTATAGATTTCTGTGATTTCAGACTCCATAGTGCTATCCCATTTCTAACACCTTGCAAAACTGAAAAAATAAACTTATGCAGACATGCACACATAGACACACATATAATACACAGCAAATATACACAGACAGAGGCACACGTGTATCTTGAAATTCAGAAGTTTCCTAAACAGAGGACTAAAACTGATGGAGCTAAACCTGTGCTCACAGCACAGAACTACAACAAATGCAATAATTTGACATATATGAGGAAATAATAAAACCAAGATCATCGGAAATCAATGCACCTCAGAATGTACAGAAACAGCTGATTTTTTTTTTCTCCATCAAAATGGGAAAAGAGCTTTGTTTTAAATAAGTAAACTAATTTCTCTCTTGTAGCTATTCAGAACAGATAGAGCAGCTGTGGACTATACAAGTAAGACCACGCATTAGATACACACATGTAGTCAGGCATAGAGTTGCCTTCAGTATCAATTATTTGGCCCTAGAATGGCACATTCTTATTTGCTATCCTATATTTAACCTCAATTTAAGATTTAAGAACAGGAATCCTGTATTAGCTCCACACTACATCAGATTTATAATTAAATGCTGGGTCAAAGCTTGGAGCCCCTCTATAATCAAAATTCTACCAGAATTGAACACGAGCTTTACCTGACAAAGTCTAAATCATAGGTTAAATCTCAAATGCCAAGATGTTTTGTGCCTACAGTGTGTTTTGTGCCTACACTGTCCAAGGAAAATGGACAGTCATTTTCCAGAAATAGGAAATGAGACTGGGGAACAAGTTTTTTTTCTTTCTTTTTAAAAAGCAACCAATATAAAAAGCTTTTGCTTTGCTTCTAAAGTTTAAAAAATTCTGGTTTATTTTCCAGTCCTTTTGCAATAATCGCTCAAACAGAACAAAAAATAAAAATCCAAAAGGTCTGAGAAAGAGCCATTTATTTTCCACAAAAGGAAGCGACATTAGAATTATTAGACTTCAATGTGAAAGACTTCAAATTTTGACCAGCACACTACAAAGGCAACTGATATTCAAGAACATAAAATATTTATATGGAAGAAATACATAGTGTCCTTACAAATTGAAATTAAATAATGATTCTAAACCCAGCTGAAAAGGCTGAAAACCTAGATCTGCTTCCCAAAGACACAGCTCAGTCTGTCTTTTGTGAATTTTATTACTGGTAGTGAGAATTAAATGTCTATGTTGGGTAAATAATAGAAGCCTTACAGCCATGCAGCGCTCTTGAACCTATAAAATCAGGTGTGCAGGAGAGATACACACTAGCATAGGTCCATCTGGAGCTTCATTTCATAGCCTCAGATAAGCAAAACTCCTGCTGAGACTGTTTTTTCACCTGCCTAATGACTAGGGAAATTTAACTGGTGTACCGTACGGAAAATAAGCTGTTTAAAAAAAAAAAAAATCTACATTTTAACATTTCAAAACATTCATAATAAACTTTTAAATATTGTACCTTAGTATACTTGTCTGTCTCCATTTTTACAACAAATCCTTGGATGCACTGAGATTTTCTTAATCTAGTCTGAAAAGAAACTAAGTCAACTGCATATTTGCAATGTAAAAAGAAAAACAGTGATCAAGTGAAGATTATGACTATATGAAATATTTCCAACAGGTTTATACAAAGCAGCATAATATCTTCTTCCAAGGAGACAGACTGTTGGAGAAATACTGATATTAAAGCATAAATACATCTAAAAAACACTTGTTGAACAAGCCAGAGACTTAGATCTATTTAAATTTATTCACTTAAGCCTGTTGAGGTCATGGAGTAGATTGTTCATCAGCTGTTTTGTACTAAATATCAGATTTACTCTAGCTTTTCCTACATCCAGTAGTGAAATACTAATATTCTTCAAATGTGCCACCTTCCCCCTACCCTGTTCCCCATTATTTTTACTGTAGCTATGCTTAGTGATGGAACAGTTGAATTTTACTTAAAATATTGTCAGAATACTTGTTTCACTGTCCCACAGAAATGACTTCAATAGCATATTTAGACCTTTCTTCCAGACATTTATTTTAACAACCTAAGGAAATGTCAGTGTTTTCCAAATCACATCCATCATGTCATAAAAAAGTACCTAAATATGTATCTGATAGATAAGCTAAAAATTTTAAGTTTCTGATAGAAATAATTTTTCCAGCTCCATGGGTCACAGATACCTCAATAAAATGTGAAAACACAAATCAGCTTGAAGTTCCACATACAAAAATGCACAAAATGACATCTCCTGAGCATAACAAAAAAAGGCTGATTTCTATTCTGTTCTTCCAACCTACATAAATTAACTACGGTTTCCCACAGGACATTCACGCAGATACGAAGTGCAGAATGTTGTCACTGAAAGCAGATTTGAGAGGAAAACGGGTCTGAAGGAAGTGATTTATGGTCAAAGCTTTGGACCTGAATTAAAGAATTAGGGACAAATTACCCTCTCACTTTCACACTCCTCATACTGTCTACTGCATCAGAATAACTTTAACATCAGCGAGAGAACTGAGAAAAAAAGAAAGGCAATTCAGTATAAGAATTTGGGACTATTGCAGTGAGTGATCTGAAAAAAAAGAACATTTTAGCCCAAATTCAGATGCTCTTGACAAAGCAAGACCTCCTTTTAATCATTAAAATCCATATAATTTGACTTCTGGTGCTCTGCATTTCTTCAGTCTTGTGGTTTAGAGGCTAAATTCTTTAATGCAACTTCAGTGAATTCAACTGAACTGCCAAGAATATCAACCGACTGAAAACACTGATAGATTCCCTACTGAGGTCACCTTCAACTGAACTGCCAAGAATATCAACCAACTGAAAACACTGATAGATTCCCTATTGAGGTCACTGCATTTCTGACTCACATCATAAACTTAAAATAAAAATAATTTTGGATTTTCCACTTCTCACTTCAGCAATTAAATACTGTAAACAACCTAATAACAAAACAAGAACCTTCAGCAATTAAATACTGTAAACAACCTGATAACAAAACAAGAGCAGTCAGATATCCACCAGCTGTGCCACTCTCACTTACAGAATGCCCAATACATATAGAAGTATCTGCAATAAACACGCCACTCTCACTTACAGAATGCCCAATATATATAGAAGTATCTGTAATAAACATAACTACAATGTTTAAGATATTATCTAATTAATCCAATACTAAGAAAAAAAATGGGCTGGTTTGCTCTATTGCATCTTGTCTGTAAGATATTATCTAATTAATCCAATACTGAGAAAAAAAAATGGGCTGATTTTGCTCTATTGCATCTTGTCTACATTGTGTTCCTCTTTCACTTTTAGTGGAGACATCGCTATTTGAAAGCCACTGAGAGACTAAAGCAAGTCCAGGATCATCTTGGACTGAAACACGAAGGCAACATTAGCATCATGTCCTCTGCATGATAAGTGTACAAAGAGTGTCCCTAAAACCTGGAACAAAGAGACTGTTCCTACATTCTCAAAACATTCAGTCTACAGATTTCCTTCTCAGACTACTGATCATTATGGGGGTTCCATCAGCTAGAAAATTTACATAAATTATCAAATCATTTGATATAGGCCCCTGAACTGTCATTTCATGCTACTGGCCTTCAGTTGCCTCTATGACCTGGATTCTGATCTAGTGATGAGATGCTCTTAATCATACTGCCTGACCCCAGAGCCCTGGAGTCACATGGGCAGATAAAAAACTAAATGATAATCGTTCTATTTAATTACTCTTTTTATGCTTTTGAAGAGAGCAATATAAATATAAATCTCCAGTAAAATAATGCTTGATGTCACTAGCAAGTAGATTATACTGCAGCCATCTGTTTGCAGCTTGAAAAGTTACCAGTAAAATAAGACTTCCCTGACAAAAAGCAAGAACAGTTTATGCCATCATGATTACTTCAATTTCCTTACTTTTAGGAACAGTAATTAAACAGTAAAGTTGTAGAATAATGCTGTAGAGCCTTATCTATTCCTTAGAAGTTAAACAAATTTGCAGTAAATAATTCTTCCAAAATCTGGGGTCAAAGAAAGCATGTAATACCACAGATTTCATAAACTGTGAAGACAAAGAGCACTTACACCAGAATTTTATTTAAAAACTGAAACATTCTGTTGTGAAATAGAAAAGATTCACTTATGGATATTTCTTTCACCATGATTCAGGTCCCTCTTATAGCTATTTGGGACTTATAACAAGGCTTGAAGTAATTTTTGAGCCAACCTCAAAACCAAGCCTGAGAGGTACTGCCTAAGACCTATCTGAAAGAAAACAAAACACTGTGCATTGGTGAAAACATTCTTTGATCAAAAACATACAAGCAGGGCCAACACTCCTATCTTCTGCAGCTCTTCAAGTTTTCCCTCACCATACACAAAGCATTTATAGCAACTATGTCCATTTACACTGTATCACTTCATCAGCTTAACTGAGGACTTGATTTCAAATCCCCACAATGTTCATTCAAGAATATATTGCCATTATTATTACTTTAAAAATAAACAAAGGTGGTGCAATTATCATGTCCAGTCAGCTTTGTGACCAGAAACAATGTTGTTTCCAATCAGCAAACCCATGTCATTCCATTACAGTGGAGTCAGATAAGAAGTCTTGCTTATCAAAATTTTCCCCCATCAATGTAATGATTGTGGGAACAGGATGACTGACACCACAAGTTGGATAACATTGTCTCCTTCAAGCAATTGATTGTTTCCCTCCTGAAAGCAACATGAGTGGGTTTGACATACATTGATAGTCTCAACATTACACAGGGTTTGTAACTTTCCTCCCCTCACATTAACAGCATGAGTCTGGCCTGGGTACCTTTAGGTATAAGCTAAGTTACAAAAAATTTAAAATAAAAAAAAAAATCCCTTCTTTCACATTGGATGCTAATTTGCCTTCATGTTTTCATCAGCCATTCCCTGCATACTTCTTCCCTGACAAACTACCACTGAGATTTCCTAGTGAGGTTAAATTTGTCTGACAGGTGATAAAGTAAAAATTTCCTTTAAAATTAATGAACACTTTGACATTTACCAATATTTTAGTAAGTTCTACTTGGCTGACATGTTGGGCACTTACCCAAATCCCCTGTAGCTGTTGAGTCAGCTGTACTCCATCTATCCCGTGCTCCTGCATGTGATCAAGTGTTCAACTCCTCTGCCCTGCAGAACTTTTTCAGAAAATACCCTGAGCCTGTAGATAGGGGGGAAAGAGACACTCATTATGAAAATTCTTTTTAAAATACGTCTGGATTTCAGATGGGAAAATTTGACAGGTCTCAGAATACTTTACAAGCCTGTTCATCATCAGACTGAAACCTGAGCAGGATCTTTATGGTGGCTTTTTCCAATCCTCTGCTTCTTTTTTTCTTGCAGGCTTTTGATCTGCTTCTCTCCACTTGTATGAAGATATCCAGAGGACCATGTGGGGCAAACAATCAACCTGGAGAAATTATTCTGTCATCAGCTTGTTGAGGGAAAACCTTGTCTGCTTAAAAATGGGGTGGGAGGAAGGAGAGAGATGGAAGCACTGAGATAGGATCAGTAACTAAGCTGCAAGGTTATCAATGTCCCGTTGTGTGTTGTGAGAAGTGTCTATTTTTTTCAATTCTGGGCTAAACTCATAGTACTAAACAAAACAAAGGCAAAAAGAGCAACATTTCACACTGTGATGAAAATGTGATATAGGGGTGTCATCATGAATACAGGTGTCAACAGAATGATAATTACCAACAGGACATCAATGCACACAAAGCCAAGTGCACACAAAAGCAAAGATCAAGCTGCTAGAAACTAAACCTGCTTCACAATATCTACTCCCCTATTTCTGGGATTTGGAGGGAGTTGGAGAGAGGTGTTTAACTCCCATTTGTTGCATTAGGGGTTTTTTTCCTCCTTCTGCCCCCTTCCTTCGGTTTATATTGCAACCATCTATGCCTGGAAGATTTTGTTACATTTTCGGACAGGAAAAATAGTAGTTTATAGGCTTTTGCATCATAGAGGTGGCTTTGAGATGCCTGGAATTTTTTTTTAAGATTAGGACAGTTTTTAGAACAGAAAATCTCTGCCTCTGCCATGCCTTCACTTTGGCCAGGTCCTCTTAAACATCAAAGTGCTGCAGAGCACATCGTGCACATTCATGGTAAGCCAGGCAGGCCCCAAAGAGCAGCCATGGCAGAACATCAGCAGTGGCACAATGCACTGACTCACCTCCTCCTCATCATCATCACCCTACTGTGTCAGGGCACTGCCAGAGGAAAGCAGATTTCCCTTTTAATGCTCACATAAATCCACAATGAAATATCTCAACATATTATTAATTTCACAAATGACTGTGTTTCAAGCAAAGTCTACCCTTGAGTAGGTTTCCAAAATGGGAATCTCTATTTCTTATATTTTATTATTTAAGACATGTATAATATCAAAAGTCATCCATTGCCTTTTGGTCTTCAGATGAAATTAAGAACATCAAATCATCTTAAGACACTAGGCAATTTCTCTGTTTCCATTGACAGCAAGCAGAGCTTTGAAAACATTTGTGAATCATCTTAAGACACTAGGCAATTTCTATGTTTCCATTGACAGCAAGCACAGCTTCGAAAACATTTTTTTCTCCCCTCTGCAGGAGTATCCACACAATGAAGTCCCAGCCCAGCACCACCGTTGTCATGCCATCTTTTCCTTGCTGCAGACTGTGCTTTCCAGTAAAAAAAAAGGGGACAAAGCACAAGCCTGCAGGACAGATCTTTATAACCTAAGACTCACTCAAGAATCTGGTCACCAGCAGCTACACATGGAAGAGTGGTGGCTGTGCACTTTAGCGAGACACAGCTCTACCCACAAGCTGTAGAAGCAGCTTTGCTGAGGTGAGTGCACTTCTACCTGTCCATATGTGAGCAGAAGCAGGTTAAAAGTTGTCTGGGCAGCACAGACCACAGTGTCTGCCTCACAGTCTTCAGTAGCCAGCAAGACCAGCCTTCATCCCAGCTGGTTACAACACATACCCCTCCAAAAATCCCTGCTGACAAAGAGCTCTCTCACCATATGCTTCTCGAGGGAATAGCAATTACCTAGATGATGCCACCACCAAAGGGCAGTCACAAGCTGCAAGTGCAGCAGTTCCCCCCTCAATCTATTAAAACCACATAGGCAAGGTGGAAAACAGCCCTAACATGTTCTATCAGTAATTAGCTGATCTTATTTATAGGAAGAAAGCAATCAACAAATCTCTGTGCTTAGTAGAAACAGTCCCTTCACTGCCATCATACTGTGCAAGTAAGTTGCATGAAAGATATGTCACATGGCCTCAAAAATCCAAGTTTCCGTTTCAAGTTCTCTACAGAGAATTTGGTGATTCCACCAATATATAATGTGTTATTTATCTATTCCTTACATTTAAAATAAAAATAAATCCCTGAATTAATCAACACCAAAAAATGAAGTAAGCCTGAGTATTTCACCATTAATCCTTGAAGGAATGCACCCCCATCTATTTGATTCTCTAATCTTACAGTGCATTTGTAAAGAAACTATTTTCATTCTCCAAGCTTTCAGCATGACTTCAAACAGTTATTCTGGCCAGAACAAATATAAGACCACAGTTCTATGAATAGATCACAAAGAGCTTTCCAAATGTATCTAATTATGACTAAGAGACATCTTGCTCATTTCCAAATTAAAAATCTGTCTCCATCCCACAAATCCCTCAGCCCATCTCACTCATATTTTATGTATTATTTGAGAGCAGACAAGCTGATTCTTCTAAACAGTAATTTTAGAGAAGTTTGGACACAGTTTGATTACATGTTGTATCTATTAGCATTGAAGGAAATTTCTGTTTTCATACAGAAAGATAAAATGCACAAACAAAATCATTCCTTCTTCTCCAGGTTTTAGAAAGTCCCCACACTTCGCTGCCCATATCTAAATAGCTGTGTGGAGACAGAGAGACTGCAAGAGGATAGAAAAACTCAGTAGAAGAGAACAAATTCCAAATAAAAGGTCAAGTCCAAAGATTATTAACCAAGACATATATGCAAGACAAATTCTACTGCTGATATGCTCACAATGCAACTGTATATATTGCCAGAGTTGCATTTCTCTTAATAAAAAAATAAGGCAGGTAAGATTATCCTTTATTATTGACCAGGAAAAAAATCCTTGTTTTTATCACTATTATTCTCTTATGTAGAGCTCTGGACTTATCCTAAACTTGCTTCTATCAGACATAGACAATATCAGAATTTCACTGTTACAGTGAAATTCCACAAAGCTCAGCTAGATTGCTAGCTTTAAGCACAGAAGCTATTTCAAAACAAAATATTCTTCAATTTTATAATTCATATGAAATTCCCATGCTCGGTTTAAAAGTGAAATGCTTTGCTTTCTTAAGAGGGATTCTGCCTTTTTGGAAATGAGCTCTGAAGGTGCACAGTGATTGCAGGAGTGTCCATGAAATGAATGCTGCAGCCTAAATGACCTTCTAATGGAACAATTCAACCAAAGCACATTTCCATTGTTTAGGAACCAAAGAGGTTTTATACACAATTAGACAAGTAGTTTATCTAGTTATATGCCTTGTCTAGAATATATGTTAACATCAAATGTTTTAAAAAGTGTTTGGGGGAAGGAAAAAAAGGATGGTTAAAAGCACAGCCTCAGCTGACAAAACACAAACAAGTAAATCTTTCCCACAAAATAACCCATCAAAAGTCAGCATATTTTTGGGACATAGATCAGCATATATAGGCTTATAATTGAGAGTAATCTCATGGATTTTCTCTCAGGGCTTTATCATCACCCATATAGAGCTATTATGTCCCCTCTTACATATCTCTTTTGCAAGTAGGCCTACAGTAGTACTTTCAGTTCTTCTGACAACAAAATTTTGGAAGCCTCCAAATATCCCTCACCCATTCTCCTGTTGCTTTGTAATTCTCACACCTGTATTCACTTGCATTTAAACTCCACACACACTTGCTTTTCTAGCCATTTCTCAGTATTAAGTCCACATTAAGCCCCTTAGTATAAACAATTCACATTACTACCCAGTTTTTTTTTCTAAAAGATCATATTTAATTCAGAACCCAGCTAATCTAGATTAACAGTTTATATAATTCTTACAATACCCAGTCAATGTATGCTGTAGCCACAAGGAATAAAGAACTTTTAAAAAAAATCAATACTGCATGAGAGATTCCTCCCTAGTTATAATCAAATATACTCACACAAATACATGGCTTAAAAATTGTCATGGCTATTTGCATTATTGGCATCTAGAGAGAGTGTGCACCAGTTTTAAATAACTGAAGAGTATTCAACCTCAAAACCATCTAGTTCACTTTCTATCTTGCCAAAGCAATAGCAATTTAAATCTCTCTAATGCAAACAATTAGCAGAACAAGGAGCACAAGTGAGAAAAATAATCATTAAATTATATTTGCACTGAAACATCACAGAACCCAAATTCAGCTTGGGCAGAGTTTTAACAAATGCAGAAACATGGCCTGAACAGATTGTAAGTAACCCTGGCATCAGTTTCATCTGGGTGCAGACCATAGAACTGGCATATACAAATCCCTGTTAGCTCTACTACCACACAACAACAGACATCAAAAGACCAACATGTTTCAGTATTAACAGAGGCAAACACAAATGAGAAATGGTTGTGGTTACAAATTGGGAATTGAAATTAAAAATACATGCAAGACTCCTTCAGCTTCTCTGGCTGTATGAAAATCTGTCTGCACAGTGGCAACAAGTATATTCTCCCAGTGCTTTAGAACAGCATTAAAATCCAGCTCATTTCTTGATTTATAAATTCCTATTTATTTCACAATTTTCCTGCCTTTTAGTTTTAGATGTTTAAGCCCCTACTGGCAGAATCTACATCTAATATCACAGACGAGCTTAGCTCACCTGTAAGTGTTTTGAAAAAGAGTTTTCATGTTGACAATAACAGACCTGACAATCTTCTTTGAAAATAAATATGGAATTAAACTTCCTCTTCGATTATACAGAGAATTTTTATTTTGCCCCAAATTTTTTAAAAAGCAAAAATCTTGTTACCAATTGCTGTCTTATCTTTAGTCATAGATAGTTACACTGTCCAAAAACAAGACACAAAGTTTGTTTCTAAGACTCCCATTTCCAAATATACACACTTTTTGGTTCTATTAGATGAATCTTAAACACCACACACTTCTATATATGAGGAGGCACACTCCTTTTTGAACCCATTTCTACCTCCCAGCCAAACTCACAGTCCCTGTGCCTCTCCTTTAACAAATAAATTATACTTAACCTTTCAATAGTTCAAGCTTTTTTTTTTTTTTTTTTGATTCTACTGAGGCCTGCAGATTTTCAGATGAGAAATAGAGGGTGTTTTTGACCTGAAAGGAACATTAACCTGGTCCTCTTGCTTTACAGCATAGCCTTTTTCCTTGTCTCACTCTGCCATTAGCTTCTTCAACTAAATGCAGATGTCACCAGCCTTTCTTTAGCAAAGGGAAATAAGTGTCCCATTAAGTACTTAG
>NW_008661011.1:8246-9281 GCF_000695815.1 Acanthisitta chloris | reverse complement strand
CCTACACACTTGCTGGTGCTGAACAGCAAATCTTCTATTTCTGAGAAAAGGCTACCACAGAGAGGTCATTTTCCTCTAAGTGGTTTCCTTATTTCATCTGTTCTCAAGTTTAGTGTTAAGTTGCTGAAAGATTACCTCATTCATATGATTGGGAGCCTGTTTGCCTCCAGAGTGTAGGGTGAATGAAGCAATAATTATTTGTTTGAAAAATACAGGTAGTTTAGCTTGCATTGCAAAGAAATATGCCTGAATTTGCCATTATTCCAGGGACGAATCCCAAAACCTTTATTTCCTTTTCAAAGAGTTAAGCCCTGCTCACAATGGTGAAAAATTACATGCAGATAGTCTCAGCTGCTGCTCCCACTCAGTAAGAGCCCAAAGTGAACTGAAGCAAAGGGGCTGTCTAAGTTAAGTGCTTGCTGCAGACTCTGTGTGTGCCCACACCCTGGGGCTTCTCCAAGGAGGAAAGCAATCTCCAAATAAGGTAGGATAAGAGTTTAATGTACTTTAATACACCAGTGAAGTTCCCCAAGCCAAATGGCTTCCCCTCGCCTCCTTTGGTGTAAGCAGGTTTTTCAGTTTTAGTGCCTGGTATACATTATGCTAGAAGCTTCATTTTGGGCTCTTTCATTTGTGGGGTTTGGAGGGGTTTTTAGAGCTGCTTTTATTCAAGAAAAAAAATGCAAGTGCAGAGCTAGTGCAATACATGCAGAGCTTCCCATGTTTAATCAATTCACAGACAGATTTCTAAGACCACTTTCCAGGAGCTTATCCCAGGCAAACAGAGCCACTGTTATGGTTATGAGTACAATTTTCTATAATTCAGTGGAAGATTAAAACTTCAAAACAATAAGACCATTAAATGTCAGGAAACTCTAATAAAGGAGTGAGAAAGAGTGACAGATCAGAAGATTTTTCCACAGAAGAGCCTTGACCCATTCCTCTTCGGTTGCACTTACTATCAGAAAACAAAAACAACAAACTGCCCCTAGGAAGAAAAAAGCTTGCTATACAACATTTATGAACTGGATTTAA
>NW_008661011.1:0-8206 GCF_000695815.1 Acanthisitta chloris | reverse complement strand
GCCATCAAGATAAAAGAAGAGTATAAATTGTCCTGAGAGTTGGTCAGAATTTTCTTTACTGTCAGCCAGGGAATTAAAAAACAGGGCAGGAGGCATATTAAAACCGTGCTTTTATAAGCTTAATCAGTAGGCTGGAAAATGAGTTTCACAAAGAGATAATGAGCTCCCAAATCATAATTTGCCAAGGGTGCATCGATTTTCACTGGTCTTCACATCATTTATGAGCATCCAGCACAAGAACACATTTTTGCCCCAGGCCCCCTCCAAGTAGGGGCATGTGCCAGAACAGGTTCCCTCTGCAGAAGGAGTTACTAGTTTAATGATTGCATCAGCTAAACAGGTCATGAATTTGGATCCACTCAAGCTGGATATTTCATGGTCATTATCAAACCTGAGAATAAAAACATTTCCATGCCCTGTTGAATAAACATTTGCTTCCCCTGTTGGGCATCTTCACAGAGATAGCAAAGAGCTAAACATAATAGCTGATCACAAAATCAGCCGTGCTGCCACCACTGTGGCTTTACCAAACCCACAGTCCCTGTCCTCATCTCCCTCCACCTGCTGGAACTAAAAGGGCATTTATCCATTACATAGGAGAGCAAACTGAACGTTCCTCCTCCATCTCCACCTTGGGGACTACTTCATTAGGTCAAGAATGAAACAGACTCCTGGGTTAATGACAACAGGTTTTGACCCCATCAACTCATACTGAACTGTTTATACAATGACTCTAATATCAATTATAACAAATGAGATAATAATCCAGTTCAGCACATGCTTTAGATCAATACCTAAAGCACTGTCCTGAGAAATGGGACAAAGCTGAAATAAAGCCCTAAGACCAGAGGGGCATTAAACCTAGGTCTTCTACATCTTAGTCGAGCAACCAGATCACTGGACTAACAGAGACAAGTTACTGCAGAGGCAGCTTTCTATCAGGGCAACCAAATTTTGTTACATATAACATCAAGAGAATGATAACAGAAGTTAGAAAAAAATTATATTTTCTTTCAAGTTGACATTTGATTTCTTCTTTTCTGGCAACACACAAAAGTCATGTATGTATCTACATTTTTGATACTGTGAATGAGTCTTGTTTTCCTCTCCCATCAAACATCACCCATCCAGAAACACCCTGTGCTGAAAGGACTGACTGGATTTCTTCAGGGGAAAGATTGGAATCCAAGGGAATAAACCTGTCATCTGATACGTCTATGTATTATGTTCTTTTAATTCCTCTATATTTTGTATTTAGAGTTTATGCTGATATGTACAAAATTCAATGTTAACTCCTTCCCATTTGTTTCACTCTCTAGTGCTTTTATCTTATTTGATTGCACCCTGCTCTTGTCAGCAAGTTCGACTGACTGGGTATTAATTGTCTGATGTTCTGTTATCTCACTTCTTTAATGTGTAGCAGGTACCATTTTCTCTTGTAAAGAGTTATCTTCATCCCAGGACCTGGTTGAATTCCAAGTGAGCTATTTGTTTGTCAGGGCAAAATTCAATAAAAAATGTTGTTTATCTTTAGGAGTTATTTATCTTCTGCTAGAGAGTAATTAAAAATGTTATAGTTTGGGGGAGCTGAACAGGTTGGGGTTTTTTCTGTTTTAATTTAGTCTTGTACTCCAAAGTTCACTAGCACTTAAAATCTTTTTTTCCTTCAGCAAAATTATAAGGGTGGGGGCTCCAATCTTTGCACATACCCTTTCTTTTATCCATTCTGTCACGTCTCCACAGAAGTCAGACATTCTTTAAGCTGCTCATTTCAGGGAAGAAAGAGGACCCTTGCCTTAGTGGTCAGGCAAATATGACCAGATATTGGTGTTATGGGGGGGAGAGGGCGAAACCTGCAATAAATCCTGTTACTCACTCTCTTTCTTGTATTGTTTGAATATGTATTCTTAATGGCATAATTTATCACACACAACAAGATACAGCCTACCCTAAGTTCTGCATTGAGAGAACTCAAAGTTGTAGCTGTCTTCCTTTGTTCATCAGCTGAACATACCTGACACCAAACCTCAGCAGATGTGGCTGAATTGGTAAGACTGCTTCCTCCTTTGAACTGCCATTCTCAGAAATACTCTGAACTGCTTTACTGTGAGGGTGACTGAGCACTGGAACAGATTACCCAGAGAGGTTGTGGATTCTCCCTCAGTGGAGATATTCAAGAATTATCTGGATGCAATCCTGCACAACGTGCTCTATGATGACCCTGCTTGAGCAGGGAGGTTGGACCAGATGATCCACTGTGATCCCTTCCAACTTTACCCAGTTTGTGATTTTGCCCCATTTTTGTTGTTACAAGTGCCTGCAAAGCAACATCTCAGGACTGAAAATTAAAACATACTGGTAATACAGAATTAGACACTTTAATTTTTATCTCCTTCCATGCAAAAGTAGTGCAAAGATCTACAAAGTTTAAGTTCTGAGCTTCATATTAATTTTATGGAGAAAGCATGGAAGAAATTAATGCTCACAAATCTTCATTAGTCTGTACATTAAGGAAAGATACTGTAGGCTAAATAACAGAATTGCCTGTTAAGTGCAATAGCAACAGATCAAAGTATATGCTACTACACCAAATGAAAACATTGCCAAAAAAGGATTTAAAAAAGCAACAAACAGACCCAAAACATTGTGATTAAATCTAATTTAAAATAATCCATAAAATCAAAAAGTGAGGAAAACATATCCTCAAGAATTACAGCTCCACTTGATCTATTTCTTCCCCTACTATTAAGTCCACTGCATTATTTATTCATTCAAGTGCTTTAATCAAGATAACCACTCAGAAGTCATTTGATTTAAAAGTACTGTTACTGCTAAATGTAGCAGTAACAGATCACAGCAATTTGCAGCCTACAGTGACGTGCAGCAGTATGAAAAAAATAGCTGTATTGAGGACACATTGCATGGTCACAAGCAAGAAAGTAATTCTGCAAAGTAAAAGGAGAATTTTATTTTTATTTAATAAAGAAATACTGTGTGAGAGACAGCCCTTTCCCTTATGCTCAACCCCAGGACCCATGCTAACCACACTTTGTTTGAAGGCTTTTTCTGCAAGATGAAAGAGTATTTAACTTAGGCACATTTCAAGCCTGCAGCCCTACCCATGGGGAGCCAGGCTGCAGCAGCAAGGGACCTGAAGCATTTTTAAAAATCTATCCAAGAATTAGGTAAATAAGTGGCATATTTACATGGACCAAACCCCACTCTACTGCACTTACAGAATTTGCACAAATTCTGTCATGCTTTTGAGTGCAGAGCAGTGGTGGCTGACACAATGCAGGGCTAGCCACAGACTCTCATGTTTGTAACCAGCTACATAAGAACAACAATTCTTCTCAAAACAAGGGGTTTTTAGGTAAAACTTTGGATTTGTGAGGTCCCTGAACACTACAATGAAGAGTAGTGTTATACTCCTTATAAAACATAGCTGACTTTTCTAAGTGTCAGCTGTTCATATTGACATAAAGTGCATAGTTAATGCTATATATTCAAATAATATGTCACAAGTAGTGAGGTAACATTGTTTGAAATACTCTTGACATGCTGAAACAGTCAATGACAGGCTATTTCATCACATGGAATAAATATTAAGAGTATTTTAAAATCTATTTGGCTGACAGAAATATTACAAGGCTGAGGTTTACGGGTTTTGTTGCATTTTTTCCAAGTCATTTTAGCCTTATTTAAAACTTAAATTTAAATTTTAAAAAGGTGAAAGTAAATTCAAGAAAAGTTTTATTTCTTTTTCTACATGTTCTCTCATTGTGGCTGGAGAGTCTCCTGTACTTTACTGTGTCTGAAGGTACTTATTCTTTACTTTATTCTACACTTTTTTGAGCAGTAAAAACAAAATCAGATTAAAGCAACCAAAATTTAATATGTTAGTCATTGGAAATATCTCAAATAAAATGTTAAAGAAATCATTAAAAGAGCATCAGTTTGGGGTGGGTATTTTTATCTTGATACATCTGAAAGATTTTTTTTCAGAAGCTGAATTCTCTAAAACATTTTGAACTTCATTTCCATTTCAAATTGGGGTGCTGGAGAAATAAAGAGATCATTTTCCTAAAATAAGGTTGGGGAAGTTCTCCTGTGAAATGGAGAAATCCATTTCTCAGCCAGCTGGCTCCATCAGATCTCTTTCTGAAATCAAGCCACTAAGAGATATAAAAACTTTTAAATAACATAAAAAGGAATACATTGAACACTCCAGCTAAATTGGAATACAGTTTTAAAATTAGAACAGAGAATAGAACATCTGAATAACAATGGGCCACAAAACAGAGAAGCGGCAAGAACTTTAGTAATGTTATTCCTGAATAAAATACAAATGACAGCTTCAAGAGCATCTTTTATAACAAAGAGCTTCAGACCTACAATTAACTTAAAAGAAATACTGGAGACAGCTAGAAAGCTCGTATCAGTTTGCAGAGCTGCAGAAACTGAAGATCATGTTATAGAAATCCGTCCAACACATACATAAAAACTCACTAAAATAAAACTTTATCCTTATGTAATAAATCTTAGAAAAATATTATTCTTCCCTCAACAGGACCTGTGTACAGCCTCAGAGAGAGTCACAAAGACAGTCACAAAGAATCAGGCTTTTGATGTCAAAATAGGTACAATCTAATGACAACTGCATTACTAATAGTAAAAAAAAGGAATCCAAATGAAGTAGATGAAAACTCTTGTAAAATAAACTGCAACTAACCACTACTGACTAAAATAGTCTCTGAACAGACGCATCAGGATGTGATCCTGTGTCTGTTTTAAGGCATTATGTTCAAAGACTACAACATACTTCTAGCTTATAGCTTAACCTAGTGCATGGGAAGAAAGAACATAAACAAGGCCTACTGTTTTTACACTTTTTCCACATAGTCCAAATCATTTTCAGCTTTACTTCCAAACAAGAGTAATTACTATTGCTTTTTATTATTCTATGCAAAAAAAACTGCTCTCTCTAGATGAAAGCATGCTACTTGCAAGAAAAATACTTTTGGGAAAACAATTGTGCGTTGGAGACTTTACTGTCTAGTTTAATGGCAAACACTATAGGCAGGGATAAAAATAATATATGGAATGAATATGCAACATAATGCACAAGTTAAAAGAAAACACTTAAATTCATTTTTCTTAAATAAATAACAACATTTTCAATTCTTTATGCTTTGTATTTCTATTTGCTTTCCGCTAAAGCTCTAGTTAAAGAATTTTATCCAGTTAAAGTACTCTCTGTAATATCCATTGACTATTATATACTGTTTCTATTGTAATAGTCCTACATTTGTGCCAGAGACTGCATAAACACCAAGATGATAGCATCTGTCCCAAAGACTTAGTAAGTATGTTTGCAGTACACAAGAACATGTGGATACACGCAGGAGATCCAATAAAGCAATGAGACCCCACTTAGCAGCATGAAGACTTGTGTTCCTCAGCTATAGCTCCTTGGGCCCTTCTCTTGGGCACATGGGGGAAATAAGTCAACTAAATCCCTTCCCAATCCATAGCCCCAGCCCCTTGCTCCCAGGCTTCCTATGCTCTGTCCTGTCGTGCTGATGCATCTCTTCTGGGAACGGAAGAGAAATGTCTTAGACCTTAAATGGTCCAGCTGAGATGTGTTCAGGACTTAAAGCAAAGGAAACTTAACAGGGAGAGGAACAGGGAGACTGAGAGATATTTGCTTCTTCCCTAGCATGGGAGGAAGCGAAATGAAAACACTTTTTTTTTAAGCAGAACACATTGCTGGTTACAGAAAGAAGGCAACATTCTCAGCACTGAATGAGGAAGAAGCTGTAACAGCTAAAGCCATGAAGGACCTTGGCAAAGAGAACAAACAGATGACAGTGCAATAAAAGGCAGCAGCAAGTCAACAAAGAAACAGGCAACACTGTACCCTAGCCTGGTGCTGCTAGCTAAAACCATACTTTCAGCATCCTAGAGGAGTACAGGCAGAGCATGAATGCACTCAGCAAGATGACAGAAAATGATGCTGTCCCTGTATTTGAAACAAGACACAGAGCATAAGGACAAGAGCAGTCTCATCTGCTGGCACAACCAGGAAAAACTTAGAGATTTCACAGAAGAGATCTGCAGTATTTATACACTGCCTGGAGATAATCACATTAACACACTTCAATACACCTGGGTATCAGTGTTTGAAAGAAGTTACTTCCAGAATTCACTTACTTCTACTTACAGCCACTTTGTTTCTATGCACACAGCACATTGTAGCACTTCATCACTTTATTTCAAAAATCTACATTAATTAGCACCAGACAAGAATTCTCAGCTTGTTAACCTCTCAAATGTTCATATTGGGCTTAGATAAGGTCTCATAATGGTGTTTATAAAAAAAAAAAAAAAAAGAACTATGCTGCACAACTGAAGAACAAAACTGACTATCAGCATAAATACCTAGCTCTGATTTATAGACCATAACTTTGCAAGGACAGCTGACCTTGTGGGCAGATTCTTTTACAGTAAAGGTGCTTGTTCCAAGGATATGAAACATCATGCAATTAATGATGCAGACAGACTTAGCTTTCAGTAAGTTTCATCTGAGTTCATTTCTTAACTTAAGTTAGCATGGTAAATTTATGAAGAAGTATTGGAGCTAAAATACACCTATAGGTATAATAATTAGGCCACACAATTTTCCCATGCCCTAAAGAAAAAAGCCTACCAACCAACCTAGCACTTCAGGCCACTTAAGTTTTCTCCCTCAATATTTATGTTGGGAAAAATTTAGGCAGAGTCTCAGGTAAGACCTCAGTCTATTTTTATGAATGTATGTATCCCTGATCTAGTAAATAGTTGAGGAAGCAGACTTAGTGATTCTACTAGATTAGATTATCTTATATTTACATGGTTATTTCATCACCTGTACCTTTAAGTTATTTATCTGGAAGAACAACTGTCTCAGCTGAGATCCAGCCTTTTAATAGGCCTTTTAAGCACTAAGTAGGAACACTATGTTTGATGTGCCTGTATGTCTTGCATGGATCAGGACAGAAGGATAGGTGTTTGGGAGCAGGCATAAGAGGGAAAATTTAAAGTTGTCTACAAGCAGCACTGGTACAGAGAAGCAGTAACATAATCCAGAAATCTGACAAAGTGAGGAGAAGGAAGGCAATGTGGTATAGACTGTTAAACCATATCATGACTACTTTCCTCTAAATTGACATTTCTCAGCACTTTCCATAGTTACCATGTTTTGTATCCTAAGACTCTCCTTTGGAAGACTTTACAAACACCTTGAAAACATCTGGTTTTAACTTATGTGAGAAAGTAAACCCCATGTGGTTACCTTTCTCAGTTACAGAAATTCAGAAACCTTCTAAACCTATGAGGTAGATACTTGATGCACATCATCTACCTCTTTTTTGGTAATCACCCTCTACTATAGCCACAAAACGATTTCCATAACTGTGAGTGCTGTTCCTGTCTATATCCAGTTTGACTTCAATATATAAACCAAGGCTGGCCATCATTCTGTTTTTCATACATCAACTGCCACAATTTCCCCTGCTCTCCTAAGCCAACCAAAACCAGCTGAGGTCACTACTACTGTACTCCATTATATTCACATCAACGTTGATTTTAAATCCTCTGCTCGCCCTCCTTTCTTCCAAACACTGTGCCTCTCTAGCCCTCTGCTTTTTAGTGTTAAATTTGTACCATATCTCAGACAAGAGCATGAACTTCTGCACTGGGTAAACCCATGGGTAAGAGCCCACAAGAATTCAGAGCAGACAGCTGAGTCTCAGTTAAGTCTGCAGCCAAAACTAACCTGTTCTAATGTGAACACTAAACACTGCTGACTGCCTTTTTTCATCTGTGTTCCCTTCAGAACAAGCATCTTACTTCTTCCACAAGACAACATAAAACAAAATAAAGGAATCCACAAAGTAAAGAACATCCAGATAGGAAACAAGTCCAGTTGTTCACAGAACTTACATGGTTTGTATGCTTAGCTGGTACACAAAAGCTTGTACCATTGACTACCATCAATTTAGTTTCCCATTTTACTGCAACACATTAATATAACCATTCCTTCTCTTCTCCATTCAAAGGATGCATATGGGAGATTTCACTGAAGGCTAAGATGTTAACATGGTCAATATGAATTAAATGAATTTCTACAATTCTTCCCTAATTTTAAAATTGCCACAGAAAAAAA
>NW_008661010.1:9280-9823 GCF_000695815.1 Acanthisitta chloris | reverse complement strand
CATCCCACCCCCCCCGGACGGGGCCACCTTAAACCCGACATCCGCCGCCCCGACCGGGCTGTGCGGGGCATCGCCACCCCCAACTTCCCCCCCGAGGTCCCTGCGTGCACCCCGAGGTTCCTGCTGCCTCGCCGAGATCCCCCGTTCACACCCCGAAATCCTCTTCTTGCACCCCGAGCTCCCCCTCTTCCACCCAGCAGCTCCCTGTCTGCACTCTGCGGCTCTCTGCTTGCCCCCCAAGATCCCTGGTGCACCCCACACTCTCCTACTTGCACCCTGAGATTTTTTTCTTCGTGTCCAAAAATCTTCTGCTTGCACCCCAAGATCTCTGCTTGTACCCCGAGGTCTCTCGCTTATGCCCGGGAGTTCCCTGTTGGCATTCTGAGGTTCTGCATCCCACAGCCCTCCTGCTTGCACCCCAAGGTCTCTGCTTGCACCCCAAGGTCTCTGCTTGCACCCCAAGATTTCTATTTGCACCTTGAGGTCCTCACCTGCCCCCCGAGGTCCTCACCTGCCACCCATCCCAAGCAGGTAAGCAGAGGG
>NW_008661010.1:0-9176 GCF_000695815.1 Acanthisitta chloris | reverse complement strand
CAGAGGCGACTGTGGGCACAGGCAGAGCCCACGGGGCCCTGGCAAATGTGGGTCAGGGGGTTCTGGTAACAGGGTACAGCCCCAGCGTGGCAGAGAAAGACCTGGAGCTGCTCCCTGGCCAGGCTATATTTCCATCTTTTTATCAGTGTCACCAAAACTCCCCTCCCTGCAGCGCAGTTGGCACGGGTTGCATGGTTTCCAGGGTGGCATAAGGGAGCCCGGAGCCAGCTCAGCCCCGTGCCTCAGTTTCCCCGTGCAGGGGGAAGGAAATGTCCCCGCTCTGCTGTAGGTGACAATGTAAACACGGAGGGAGGGAGTGAGCCTGGAGCTTCGCAGTGACGCAGAGGGAAGAAGGGGTTTCCAGCTGGGCTGTGCGCTGCAGGATTTCCCCTTTCTCCCTCTCCAGCCCCGCGGCAGCAGCTCGTTCCGAGCATCGGCGATGGAATTCTCGGAGCTGATCAAGACAGCGACGGTGGAGAACGTGGTGCTGTCGTGCCCGGGGATGCCCGCGGTGAAGGGCACACTGTGCATCACCAGCCACCACCTGCTGCTCTCCTCCTGCCCCGGTGGGGACACCCAGCCTGGCTCCCTGGAGCTCTGGCTGCTCATCCGTAACGTGGACGCCGTGGAGAAAAGGTGAGTGTGCTGCTCTCCCAGCCCTCTCCCCCCTGCCTTAGCTGGATTCTCTCCCAGTGCCAAGGGCAGAGCGTGGCCATATCCTTCCTCTTCCTCATGGCCCACCCACGGCAGCACAGGGCATTGACCTCCTCTTCTTCCCAGAGTGCAGAATTTAGGCTGGAACCAGCCCCCCTGGACTAACGGCTCCCCACGAGACACCAGGTTTGGTTTTTAATGCTCTTTTGGCTCTGCCAACCACCACCAGTTCCCTGCTGGTGGAAATCCCAGCTCTGGTGTCAGAGGAGAGCCAGAGACTTGGCACCCACACTGGCACTGCTGCACCTCACTCCTGCAGGGAGAGGGTTTGGTGCTGTGTGTCTGTCTGTCTGTGCCAGCCCTGACCTCCCCACTGCCTCCCCCAGGCTCACCAGCTCCTCTGGCACCATCACACTCCGGTGCAAAGACCTGAGGGTGCTGCAGCTGGAGATTCCAGGCATGGAGGAGTGTCTGAACATTGCCAGCTCCATCGAGGTGAGCCAGGGAGCAAAGGGTTGGCAGGAAAAAAAGCAGCCACTGCACTGTTTGCTCTGGGTCTGTCATTAACGTGGGTAAACACTTCGCTCTGGGCAGTGCTGGCACAAGTGCCCATGGGCTGGTGGTGCCTGCCCAGCCCTCACTTGGGATGGGAACAGTGGTGGGATTTGCACAGCCCTGGGCACACAGCAGGGACGTTCCCAGTGAGTGCTCCTCACCCTCTACCCATGACCAGCTCCACCTTTGCTCCCACTCCAGGCTCTCTCCTCGGTGGACTCCGTGATGATGATGTACCCATTCTTCTACAGACCCCCGAGCCCGAGGCTCGAGGAAGGATGGCACCTCTTCCCCCTCGAGCAGTACTTCCAGCAGATCTCCTCGCAGGTGAGCCTTGCCAGGGAGACACCCAACTTCCCCAGCATGTCCCAGGCTCCCCACTGGGGCTCCCACTGACCCCACATCTCCCCTAGACGAGCCAGTGGAGGCTGAGCAACGTGAACCAAGACTTCACCACGTGCCCCACGAACCCTCCCGCCGTGATGGTGCCGGCGGCGGCGGGGCGAGCCAGGGGAGGCTGAGCAACGTGACCCAAGACTTCCCCACGTGCCCCACGTACCCCCCCGCCGTGATGGTGCCGGCGGCGGTGGACGACGAGGTGCTGAGGAAATCCGCTCGGTTCCGCCAGGGTGGGAGATTCCCTGTGCTCAGCTACTACCACCCCAGAAACGGCACTGTGAGTGCCCATCCTGCCCCTCCTCACCTCTCCTGCCTCGGCTGGGGGTGGCTGGGAGCTGCCCACCTTCCCCTCTCTCCCGCAGGTGATGCTCCGCTGCGCTCAGCCGCTCACGGGCCCCAACCGCAGGCGATGCCGTGAGGATGAGACGCTGCTGGGGACGGTCCTGGATGAAGGGGAACAAGGTTTCATCATCGACACACGCTCAGCCCAGGCAGCAAAGCAGGCTCGGATGACAGGAGGAGGCACAGAGCCTAAATCCTCCTACCCCCAGTGGAGGAGGTTGCACCGCCCCATGGAGAGGTGAGGGCTGTGCTGAGACCTGGCGCTGTCACCACGTGGGTGATCACACTGCCTGGCACTACATGGAGAACTGCAGCTCCTCCTAGAAGTCTCGCCAAGCCCTTAGCACCACTCTCCCTGCTCCTAGAGGTCGCCCACTGCAGGAGAGCTTCATCAAGCTGGTGGAAGCCTGCAATGACTCCTCCATCAGCATGGATCGCTGGCTGAGCCGCCTGGAGAGCTGTCGCTGGCTCAGCCACGTCAAGGCAGCTCTGAGCACAGCCTGCCTGGCTGCTCAGTGCATGGACAGGTGAGGGGGCTGCACCCCACAGCTCCTGCTTTCCCCCTTGCCAAGCTCTCAGCGTGCCCCAAAATTCGGGCACTCTGGGGTGAGCTCAGTGGCATCACCCCCAGCAGCTGTGCTCACCCACAGGGAGGAGGCCAATGTGCTGGTGCACGGGGCAGAGGGGACAGACACGACTCTGCTGGTGACAGCACTGGCCCAGGTGATCCTGGACCCTTCCTGCCGTACCCTGGCAGGATTCCAGGGGCTGCTGGAGCGGGAGTGGATCAAGGTGAGATTGGTGGGCCCAACGGGGTTGAAAGGAGGTTGTAGAGGTGGAGGATGGTCTCTTTTGACTTGCCTGCAGTCTGGAGGGAATAGCCTTGAGCTGAGACAGGGCAGAGACAGAGAAGATATTAGAAAACACTTTCTCACTGTCAGGGTGTTCAGGCACTGGAATATTGCCCAGGGAGGTGGTGGAGTCACCATCCCTGGAAGTTAAGAAGCATCTGGATCTGGCACTGCAAGATATGGTTTAAGGGTTACAGCAGTGACAGGTTAACGGTTAGACTTGGTGATGTTAAAAATCTCTTTCAACTTTGCTGATTCTCTGAGGGGGTTGGGGATCTCAGCCTGGCTGGGCCCCCTCACCCCCTCGGGGTTCCCTCAGGCTGGACACCCCTTCCACCTCCGCTGTGCCCGCTCTGCCTACTCCCACGCCAGGCTCAAGCAGGAGGCTCCACTTTTCCTCCTCTTCCTCGACTGTGTGTGGCAGCTGAGCCGCCAGTTCCCCTTTTCCCTGGAGTTTGGGGAGCAGCTCCTGCTCACCCTCTTCGACAACACCTACGCCTCAGCCTACGGCACCTTCCTCTGCAACAACGAGAAGGAGAGGTGAGTGGGGTGGGGACAGCACTGTCCCCCAGGAGCAACACCACAGCCACCACCTCTTGGGCACAGCTGGGTCACCCCAAGCCCCACGACTGGGACTGCAACACCTCCCACCTGTCCCCAGGAGCCTGTGTAAGGTGAAGGAGAGCACACACTCGCTCTGGGCATGGCTGAACCAGCCTGAGGAGAAGAAGAAGTACCTGAACCCTCTCTACTCACACAATCCCCTGGTGATCTGGCCCTCTGTGGAGCCTCAGAGCATCCAGCTCTGGCAGGGTGAGGTGGATCCTTCCCAATTCCATCCTCAGCTCCAAGCTGAGGAGAAGCTGCTCTGCCTTTCCCTCCCTGACAGGGCTGAAGTAACACCCAGACCCTTCTCTTCCAGGTTTGTTCCTCCGTTGGATCCGTTCGCCCCAGCACCTGGATGAGGCCTGGGCAGAGATCCAGCGGTTGGTTGAGGAAAACAACCCTCCTGTCAAGGAGAGCACGGGGAACAGGCTGAGCCAGTCCCTCCCTGACCCTGCTGCCAGCACAGAGAACCAAAGATGAAGGACAGTGTGGGCAGTTCTGTCCCTGCTGCCAGCACAGAGAACCACAGATGAAGGGCAGTGTGGGCAGTTCTGTCCCTGCAGGCTGCTGGGATGAGGTGACTCTGGATCTTGGGAAGCACTGTGCAGGACACAGACCCCAAGGAGAGCTCTGGGAGTGGGGACAAACTCCCTTTCCCAGCTTCAGGGCTGCCCAGACTGAGCTTGTTTCAGTAAAATCTCTCTCACAGCCAGAGGCTGCATCCTGCTCTTCCCTCGGGGCAGGAAGAAGCTGTTCCTTCCCAGTGGGATTTCAGCAGTGGAGCAGAAGAGCAGGACGTGGCCATCAGCCTGCCCAGCTGCCAGGCAGGGTTGGCACAGCAGAACACACTAACCCAACTCCCTCTCCACACAGGGCACGTGGCTGCAGCCTGTGTTGCATCAGTCGCTCCGAGCTGGAAGCCAGCCCGGGAATTGTGCCCTTGAACCCAGTTTTTTGAGGAAGGAAAGACAGACAGAGCCAGGGTGAGAGGTGAGAAGGATGAGGATCTGCAGCACAAGCTCCTAGGGCAGGAAATAACTGTTCCATGAGGAAAGTTGGCTCAGGGTCAGGCCAGCAGATAAACACAGCAGCAGAGCGGGCGCGTGCGAGGCGGCTGGGAAACAATTCCTGGCTGCTGCTCTTCCAACCCTTTCACACTCCAGAGCTGCAGCCCAGGCTGGGGATCCTAGTTAACCCAGGATGGGCAGAGGTCCTGGGAGGAGCAGCACTGCTGTCTGTCTGCCCATGGGTGTGGAGCTGGGAAAACAAAGTCCTTGGGTTAAGTTTGTTCCAGATCAGGGAAGAGAAAAAAAAAGACACAGAGGTGACTTTTCTTGTGTTTAGAAAAGATTTATATTTATTTCCTGATGACTTTTTTTCCTCCCCTGATGTATAAATATGCCCAGCAGGCAGGAAGCCCTTGGGGCAGGCAGGCAGCCAACCCAGCTCCCTTCCTTGCCTTCACTGCTCTTCCCGTTGTGTTTCCAACTTCCCAACCTTCACACAGCTCCCAAAATTGCTGCCAAGTGCTTCCTGCTGTGCAGCAGAATAACTTCAGGCCTTACAACAGTCCTGTGATGGAGCCAATGGACTGGGCAAGGGGTTGGAGGAGGAAAAAGAAGAGGAAAGGCAAATCCTCCTTTAGGCCTCAAATTCAAACTCGAAGTACTGCGGATCGAAGTAATGGATGCGAACGTAGCCATCCTCACCCCCACTGCTGTAGCTGCAGGGAGAAAAAGGAGAGTCAGGAATGCTTTGGGAGCAAACAGGGGGAAGTCTGGACTCACAACCCTCTCCAGAAACTAAGACAGGAGTCACAAGACAAAAACAAGGATCAGGGATGAAGCTGAAGTGTGTAACAAGGTGTTAAGTGACCTCTCTGGGCTTGCAGCCTCTCCTGGCAGGGCTGGAATGGGAGAATTAAGCTGCTGGTTCCACTCCCACCACAAAGCTCCTGTGAGCCGAGCCATATCCCAACTAAAAAGTGGGATAGGACACACTGGAATACCCCCAGAGACCTCACCTCTTCCCATCAGGGTGGAAAGCGACACTGTTGATGGGACCGAAGTGACCCTTCACTCTGCCAAACTCCTCCTCAAAAGCCAAGTGGAAGAATCTGGGAGAAGGAAGGTTTAAGTTAGCACAAGGAGGCAGGAGCCTGGAAGGGACAGCATCAGGGTGTCCTCAAAAGCTCTGCAAGTAAGTTCAAGGACTTCTGCAGGAGGAGGATGATCTGGAACAGCATCCCTGGGCTGCCAGAAGTGCTCCAGGGTGAAGATTCAGCCCTGCCAGAGGGAAAGGACCAACCTGGCCTCGAATTTGCCAATCCTGGTGGAGGTTGTGGTCACATCCATGGCCTCCTGCCCACCACCAAGCACCACCTGCAGAGGAGAGAAGCCACAATGCTTCAGTGCTGCCTGCACTGTGTGCTCAGCAGAGCCAGGAGAGGAGGGAGCAGAGCCTTAGGGAATTACAGAGTCATTTAGGTTGGAAAAGACCTCCAGGATCACTGAGTCCAACCTGTGACCCATCACCACCTTGTCAACTAGAGCAGAGCACCGAGTGCCACACCCAGTTGTGTCTTGGAACTGTTTCTTGGAACTTTGACAGTCAAACTTGAAGAACTTAATGGTCTCCTCCAACCTTGATGATTCTATGATTCTTGGATACCTCCAAGGATGAGGACTCCGAGGATGGTGACTCCATCACCTCCCACTAATCCCACAGATCCCACAAACCCATCATCAGGCCTGATTCCAGCCCTCAGAGACATTCCCACCTCCCTGTCCCACTCCTGTGAAGATCAGAGGATGCAAAGTCTCACTCCCTGTGCCAGGCCCAGCAAAGCTCTCCAAACCCATCCACAATCTGGTTTTTGGCTAGATTGGGGGACACTCACACTGGTGACTCAGGGGTCACAGTAAGTGTCACACTGGGTGAGTTCATCCTTACATGGTCAAAGATGGGGGAGAGGGCAGCAGAGTTCACTGGTCTCTCCGTCCGGAACGTCTTCAGGTGCTCCAGGGAGGTGCAGTCAAAGAGCTGTGAGGCAAAAGGGACAGAGTCACTCACTAACCCACCCTGGTACAGCTGCTGAGCCACACCTGGGCAGATGTGACCTCTACAGTCACTTCTGGGCATTCAAATCCCCAAAACATTTCCCCCCAAGGCCAAAATGCTTGTCCTAAGGGACACCTTCCAGAGGTGGCAAACTGCAGCTGTGGTTTGGCAGTGCCAAAATGTAATGCTAAAAATACGCCAAAAAATATAATAGGCTCCCCCCAAAAATGCCAAAATATTTCCTTTTCCATGCCTGGCTGATGATTCCACATGGTGGCACCTCCCCTTCCTCACTGAACAAAGAGCTTTGTCTTTCCACTGACTCAAATTCCTAAGGAGCAAAACCCCCTGGCATAGCTCTGAGCAGAGATCCTGCCAGGAAATATCCACATCCCACTGGCAGTGCTGCTGGAACTCCTCACCTTGGCTGTGTTGTCCTTGGAGGCAGTGATGAACATGGTCATGTCCCTGGAGGTCTGGATGTCGTTGATCTGCTTGGTGTGCTCCTTGATGTTGGACAGCTGCTCCCCTGACTGAAGGGTGAAGAGGCAGGTTCAGGGAGCTAATCAGTGATTTCCTCATTGAAAACAATTTAGGAGATCATGGAACAGAATCCTGGAATGATATGGCTTGGAAGCGAACTTAAATATCCCCTCATTTCACCCTGACATGTCACTGCCAGCAGCAGAGCAGTTGGCACATCAGCCTTGCTCAGGAGAGACACAGATAGTAGTTATCCCTCCTTGAAGTTGTTGTTTTGATCCCAAAATCCCATATCCTGCCCAGGAGCAGCACAGGAATGCTGTGACATCCTCCCCCAGTCCCCTGCTCAGCCTGACCTTGGCACTGAACTGGTTGAGCTCTCCATTCTCATGCCCTGCAATGATGAACTCTCCCAGAGGGCCCCACACAGCACTGGTGATCTTGGAATCACTGCAGGGAATCTTCATGTAAGGCTCATTGTTCTCTGAGGGAGGAAGGAAGGAAGACAGTGAGACACAGTGGCACTGGTTGTAGCCACCCACACCTCCCTGATGCCCTGGGGTAGGTCCTGGGCTGGCTCCTCACCAATCTGGCTGGGGTCCCTCAGGTCGAAGAAGCTCACAAAGCACTGATATCCCATCTGCTTGTCCGTGGAAAACATGATGATGTTCCCTCCAAAGTCAAAGCCACATGTCCTCACTGCTGAGCTGGTCTTCACCAGGGCCAGCTGCTTCCCTGCATGGGGCAGAGACCTCACCTCAGGGGGTTGTGGGGAGATCAGGGAGTCATGAAATGGATTGGGTTGGAAGGAGCTTATGGATCATCTAGTTCCACCCTTGCCATGGGCAGGGACACCTTCCTCCAGCCCAGGTTGCTCCAGCCTGGCCTGGAACACTTTCAGGGATGGAGCAGCCACAGCTTCTCTGGACAACCTGTGCCAGTGCCTCAGCACCCTCACAGGGAAGGATTCCTTCCCAATATCCCACATAGATCACCCCTTTTTCAGTGTCAAACCACTCCTCCTTGTCCTGTCCCTCCATCCCTTGTCCCAAGTGCCTCTCCATCTCTCTTGGTGCCCTTTTAGGCACTGGAAGAGGCTCTGAGGTCTCCCCAGAGACTTCTCCTCCCCAGGTGCACACTCCCAGCCTGGCTCCATGGCAGAGAAGCTCCACTCCAGTCCCGTGGATCCCTCCAGGCTCAGCAAACCTCTCAACTGTGCCCCAAACAGGGATTTGGGAAGAGTCTTACCTGTCTCACAGTCCCAGAGACGACAGCTGTTATCTGCAGAGCCAGTGAGCACATGCCTTGTGTCCCCTGAGCCTCCAGTTAGGGAATATCTGCCTCAAAATCCACTGTCCATGTACCCAAAGAGCATTTACACACCAGATTAAAAGCTTTTTTTTACACAGCTTGGGATATGTCCATTCCAGGAGAGGCAACACTTAAATACAGACATGGAACCTAAGTGTTCCCACTGCAAAAACCACAGCTTTCCTATGAAATTTAAAGGGAAAAGTTCCAGTTGTTGGATTAACATGACCTTTGCATAATCTGGACTCAGCTACCTGCTCATAGGGATGAAAAACCTTCAGGCACATTCCCTGAGCAGTACAAGAGTAAATGTGGGATATAACGTGTTATTCCAATTATTATCAGCATAGTGGGAGGAAAATACCCAAAAGATAAGGGAAAAATACCCAGAAGAGGAAAATACCCAGAAGGTAAGGGGAAAATACCCAAGAGATAAGGGAAAACCACCCAAAAGATGGGAAAAAAAGGGTGGGAGGAATAACCTAAACCGAATCCTAAGTTAAAACACGGATCAAAGTAGTTCCATAGCACCAAAGGATACAATCAGCATCCACACACCAAACAGCTCCTGTGTGCCCATTATAGGTGCCCAATCTCTCCCCGTTCACCGAATACCACACGTTGACAATCTGCAACGACCAAAAAAAACCCCAAAACACCCATTTTAATAATCTCAATCAACAAACACACCGTTAATTATACCTGAGGCTGAATGGATCTTACAAGGGGTAGGGACCACTCACCGGATCCTTAGCTACGGTGAACAGCAAGTCTCCCTCACGGTTATATTTGATCTGCGTGATGGATCGCTCATGGCCCTGCAGCAGGATGGGCTTCTGCGAAGGGAAAACAACATGGGGTGAATGTGGCGTGGAGGGGGGACAAGCGCGGCCCACGGTTCGGTGCTCCTGGGGC
>NW_008661009.1:980-2496 GCF_000695815.1 Acanthisitta chloris | reverse complement strand
TTTTCCCAGTTTTGCTCTTTTTTCCCCCCTTTGTGTTTGTTGATTTTCCACATTTTTTTTCTCCTTTTCTTCCCATTTTTTCCTCTTTTCTTCCCATTTTTCCTCCTTTCTTCCCATTTTTTTTGCTCTTTTTTCCCTCTTTTCTTCCCATTTCTTTTACTCTTTTTTCCCCATTTTTCCTCTTTTTTTCCTCCTTTATATTCTTTGATTTTCCCCATTTTTGACTCTTTTGATCCCATTTTTTCCTCTGTTCTTCCCATTTTTTTTTAAACTCTTTTTTCCCCTCTTTTCCCAGTTGGGATTTGGGAATCACAGAGGGAATTTGGGAAGCACAGGAGGAAATCTGGGACTCTCAGGGAGGAATTTGGGAAGCACAATGGGAATTTTGGGAAGCTCAGGAGAGACTGGAGAGGCACAATGGGAATTTGAGGAAGCCCAGAAGGGATTTTGGGAAGCCCAGAAGGGATTTTTGGGAATCCCAGGGAGGATTTTGGGAATCCCAGGGGTCTGTTGGGAATTCCAGGTGGGATTTGTGCCGTTGGGAATTCTCTTCCCTCTCCATGTCTCCTACTTTTCCCAGTTTCTTCGAGGGCAATTCCATGGGCGACAGCTCCGCACACTTTGCCGAGGTGAGTTTTCCTACTTTTCCCAACTCCAGAGCCTTTTTCCAAGTTTTTTTTCCCCTTTTCCCCAAAGCCTGAATCCTTCCAAATCCCTCTGGCCTCTAGCCAAACCTTTTTCCCAGGAATTTTTCCCCCCTCTGGATCCACAGCAGCCTCAGGAATCTCCTCAGCTGCTCCAATGAGGACACTCAGCACATTCCCATCGGGATGAGGTTGGAATATTCCTCTTTTTTCCTCTAGCTCTGGGACCATTTGGACCACACGATGTTCTTCCCGGATTTCCGACCTTTCCTGAGTGGAAATTCCTTGGATCCTGACACGGCAAGAGGTCCTGGAGCTGCTCCAGATCTCTGGGGGCCTGGACGTCCTCCCAGAATTCCCATGGCTCGGAGATTCCGATCCCGCGGCACTTCCCGCCCGGATCGTTCCCCAGCCATCGAGGGGTGAGTGTGTATCCAGGAAAAACTGGGAATTTGGGGGCAGAAAACTGGGAAAAAGGGATTCTGGTACTTCCCTGCATCCAGCTGGGAGTGATTCCCAATTCTTCTTCCTATCCCAGTGTTTGGAATGGGAAATATTCCCAGTGATTCTATCCCTTGGAGGTTTGGGATCAGCTCCTGCTTCCCTAGGGATGTTCAGGACAATCCTGGAGCACATCCTGGGATCTGATTCCCAGAGGGAATCCTGTAGAGCTTTGGGATCACCTCCTGCTTCCCTAGGGATGTTCTCAGGACAATCCTGGAGCTCATCCCAGGATTTGCACTGGGATCTCATTCCCTAGGCATGGCACAAAGGGTTTTCCAAGGAATCCTGGAGCATTCCATGGCTCCAATTCCCTCCAGCTTTAGGGGCTGAGATTCCCAGGAGGAAACCCAACTGGAATTCCAGCAGGA
>NW_008661009.1:0-857 GCF_000695815.1 Acanthisitta chloris | reverse complement strand
CCCCCATTGACTTCCCTCTCAGTTTTTCCATGTTTTTCCCTTCCGATTCCTTTTTCTGGTTTTCCCTGTCCCAATGTTTGGAATGTGAAGCATTCCCAGTGCTCCCACCCTTGGGATAATTTCCCATCCCTAATTCCTTCCTGTTTTCCCTCAATTTTGGAGCTTTCTCCAAGGATTTTTCCCAGCTATGATCCTCAGGAGCTGCATTCCGTGTTTTCCTGCTGTATTCCACCTTTTTTTACCTTTTTTTTCTCATTCCACTCAGTCTTTCCCAATATTTTTTTCCTTTCCCATTTCTCCCTCTCCCACAAAAGGGATTTTTTTTCCCTGTCCCAATATTTGGAATGTGAAGCATTCCCAACACTTCCAACCTTGGGCTAATTTCCCATCCTTAATTCCTTCCTGTTCTCCCTCAATTTTAGAGCTTTCTCCAGGGATTTTTCCCAGCTGTGCAGCAGGAAAACCATCCCTATCCCAGGGCAGTTGGAATTCCTGCTTTTCCCACCCATTCCTTCCTCCTCAACTCCCTCTTCCCACTTTTCCCTCTTTCCCATTCCTCCTTTTCCAGGATTATCCAGCAGATCTTCGCAGGATTCTTCGCCAACTCGGCCCTTCCTGGTTCCCAACATCCCTTTTCCTGGTGAGTAGAAACCTCTGGAGCAGCTCCAGTGCCTCCAGTTCCCTTTTCCCAGTTGGGGTGCCGTGGGATCCGAGGGAATCCCTGGATTTTGCCATCCCTAGGAGTGGAATGCTGCACTCCAATCCCGGGGATTACGCCTGGGGACAGAGCGGCCTCGACGCCATCGTCACCCAGGTCAGGGATCCGGAGCTGGGATGGATTGGGATGGGATGGGATG
>NW_008661008.1:84094-100584 GCF_000695815.1 Acanthisitta chloris | reverse complement strand
CCCCCCGGGACACCTCGCTGTCCTCGTCCATGTCCCCGCAAGCGTGACCCCAAAGGACCTGAGTCTGCAGAGCCGCTACCACTTGTACACCCATCACACACACCATCCTCCCCCCTCCCATCCCCCTGGCTGAGCCCCTCCCGTCTTTCTGGGCTGCAGAGCCAGCGCGGAGGGTGTGCGCGGCTCTCCGCGGGCTCGGCGCGGGAGATGAACGGGGCAGGTACCTGCTGCAGAAGCGGCCACTCCTGTCCCATGACACCCGGCCGCCCGTCGTGCCCTCCCGTCCCCGTCTCAGCTGCACTTTTCTGCCCCAATGTGGGATGTTTCCTGGGGCTCGCCCCATCCCTGCACTGGTGCGTGACATCGTGGGCGCTATCTGCAAGGTCACACAGACAAACACACTGGGGAAAGGGTCCCTGGAAGAGATGCACCTTGGCATCCGGGATCACCTATCCAATTGTAATTTTTCCATTTATTGAAGGGAAGCAGGAGGGAGGTTGGGGAAGGGCAATGAAGTGAAGACGTCCCGTTGTTCAGGATGAAAAATTGCTGTCCTCAGGATGGGATGAAAAAACACGCACAACTGTTGAGAAAACAAAAGCTAGATAAAGGTGTAAATGACCACAGAAGCATTTCTGTGCAGACCATGCATCCTGCACTTTCACGGGCCTTTGGGCAAAGCCCTGGTAAGGCTGTCCCACAGTTTGTGCCCTGGCCAGCACTCAGGACCAGCTGCATAGGGGGCTCTGTGGGACGAATGCCTCCTGTTAGTCTGTGCTAACATGCTTAGGGGCTTCCTGCAAAAACACTCAGCTCTGATCATTGCCATGCCCAGCTGAACTGTTTATGACCTGGGAAGTATTGTTATATCACAGCAAAAGGAGTCCGAGAAAGCAACAGATCTGATAAAAAACAAACTTGTGAAGGCTCTTGTTTAGTCCAGTGAAACGGGAAGGTGATCTCAATCTCTTGCAGCCTCAGATAAGAGTTTGCCCTGTTGTCTTCTCACTCCCCTCTCCCAGACCCTCTGGCATGGCAGGGGTGATCCCCTCTGGCAGGGCAAGCTCAGGCTCTGGTCTTCAGCTCCTGAGAGGAGGCACAGATGGGACATGGCAGGTTTTTGTGGGCCCTGCAGACTGAGGCAGCCTCTGGAGCAGGGGCAGCCCATGCACTGTCAGGGTACTAAACAACTTGGTCTAGTGGGAGGTGTCCCTGCCCATGGCATGGGGAGGTTGGGACTAGATGATCTTCAAGGTCCATTCAAACCCCTCAACATTCTATGATTCAATAATTTGATGATCAGGGAAGGCAGAGATAAGCCTTCCCTGTGCCTACTGATGATGGTGCTGCTTGGATACAGGCCTGGGGCATCATCATCTGTTCTTGCAGGGTATGTGGCTGTCATTGGTGGTCCCCAGGAGCAGTGGGAGTGTATGCTGTTTGCCTGCCTGCTTGTCCAGAGCTGAGCAGGGCACGAGCAGCCAGGGCAGCAGGTTGCTGAGGGCCTGGCAGATCCCACACCCACACCCAGAATAAATCACAGCAACAAGAGCTGAGGGCAGAAATCAGCATTTGGAAAGCGGCTCTGGAAAAAACCAAAAGTCTGTGCGGGGCAGGCATTGCCAAACGTGGCGAGGCAGTGGCAGGAGCAGTTGGCACTGCGGCGCCTTACAAGCCTCTAAAGCAGTGAGATCTCCCAAATCATCACATGTAAATCTCACACACGCCCGCCCCCTCCATATTTTATTACTTAGATCACAGTTGAAAAGCTTAAATGAAAACAGTGTTTCTATTTCCAGAGCTTGTTTAACATAGTGAATGTGATACAAACTGTGGGCTTCATGTTTTTAATTAAGGTTACTTACCCGGCCCTGCACGGAAAAATAAGTCGAGAATTGCTGGCCGCATACTGCAGCCCACAGCCAGCTCCCCTGAGGATGGTGCAGCGCCGACTGATGGGAGCACTGGGACTCCCATGCATCCCACAGTGGGGTGGGGGACCAGGGTACAGCAGGAGTTCGAGCACCTGCCAGGCTGGAGCTGCAAGAAGCTCCTTGCCATTCTTTGCAACAACATTCTCCCAGTCCATGCTTGCGTGCCCAGCTTCAGACAGCTGGTAGGCCAGGTTGGCATGCCAGAAAGTGGCAGCAAGGCACATTTCCAAGGGATATCGTGCAGAAAGAGCCTAAAAGTGGTGCTTTGGGGCCTAATGTGTCTCACTGGAGGAGCCAGGAAAAAATCAACTGTGCTGTCAGGCTGAGAGAAGGCTGCAAGCAACGGAGCTCCTCAGTGCCAGCCCAGCTCCAGCCAGCGGAGAGGCTGCAGCCCCAGTTCTACTGCCTGTGGTGGGCAACCACCTCCCAGAGCCTGGATGGCATCTCTGGGGCTGGCTGTGAGCAGTGCTCAGCCTGCTCTCCCTTCTCTGACCACGAGCAGGAGGCAATCCAAAGCCAGTTCAGTAGAGTCCTATCTATGCTCCTAAATACAGTCCTCGTTTCTGGTCTGCACTTTCAGTAAAATCTTGCTTTTGTCCCTTGCCTCGTGCTCTAGTTATTTTTTAAGCACTCTCAGCAAACATATTCTTGGTGTTGCATTCTCACAACTCCCCCTCCAGCTGCATGTTCCTTCACAGTAAACATATATGTTTGAAATTCAAAGAATGTCCTCACATGCCTGGTACACTCTGCATTATGGCAGGCTGGGTGGCTAAATAACTGTGGCCATGTAGGTTGAAGGGTCTGAGAAGTCGGGTAGGTGAGAAATTGTTCAGGATTATGCAGAATGGGGTGTTATCTAAACTGCAAAATAGCCACACTTGTAGGGCGAACAGCTGCAGAGACCTGTTGCCATCCCTGGCAGCAGCTGGATCAGTGCTGAGCAAAGTCCTTAGGCACATGCAGACAAACCTGCTTAACTAAGCTGGCTGAAATGGTGCCTCAGGGGGTTTGGTCTGCTTCTAGGGGGAGCCAGGGCTGACAGAGTAGCTTTAGAAGGAGGTCTTCATGCTTAGCCTGGTAACCCCTAGACCACTGGGGTGAGATAATACAGGGATGAAGTTGTATCTCATAACATGGAGTTTTGTAAGGTAGAGTCCTAAGGAAGGAAGAACTGTCCCCTTTGAAGATTTTGCTGGACCAATGTGTAGAATAGCCACTGACAGAAGAGTACGGGGGACTCAGTGCTCCATCCTTGGGAAGAGTGAGCTCATCATACTGGGCATACAACATCTAAGGGGGGAGATAGTTATGTTGGGCTACCAGGTGCAAAGATAGGCTCTGAAGTTGCCACCTGATTAAGGTCTTTTTGAATGCAAAGACCTGTGAAGAAATGAGCTTTGGGAGGCTTCTCAACAGCAGTGAAGGAGCACCTGAAAGATAAAATGTGTGCTTATTTCTTTTCCTTACGGATTTGGAGGAACTGATGAGAAGGTGTGTTGAAATGGAGCCATGTATGCAGGAAGCAAACATACCAACACCATCTGTGACCATCCCTAAAGCAGCTTTGGTGGTAGTGGTGCTGTGGCAGCCAATATTGTCAAATCACAGAGTAAAAGCCTGTGAGGAATTCTGTGAGCAGGAAGGCAACAACAGCATGAAGGTGAAATGAGGAGGTTGTCAAGAGGATGATCTGAAACCTGGCAGATGTGAGGATTAACCAAACCCTGATTTCAATTCCAGGTCCAGCAAGACCAGACTGAGACAAAATGATAGACTGTAACTCCAGTGTAGCACTCAGCAAAACTCAGGTATTTCCTTAGCATTTACACCCAGGAAGGGTGTTCACTAAAGGAGCTGGTCTGCTGTCTGCAGGCTGATGGATGCTGCAGAAAGGTGGACCAGACATCACCTGATGAGAAAGCTGAAAACAAAAACTGCAGCAGCCTGCACAAATGCAGGAGATGACCTTGTGCGAAGGTGCATTCTTGCCTTCCACAAATCAGGATGAGTTGCATACTATTTGTGTTTAGAAAAGAGTAGACTGAAGGCATGGGCTGGGTTGTAGAGTGGACTCGTGCTACAGCACATAGTATTTTGCCATCTGGCTTCTAGCTCAGTTCAGCCATGAAACCCAGAGCTAGGGTGATGGCATGGCAAGAGGAAGCGGCCAGGGAGCTTCAGCTGCAGGAAGAGGTTAACCATGAAGCTGTGCCTTGAATGTGGCTTTAGTCATGTCTGTCAGGAGTGGGGGGACCAAGCTCACTTTGAAGGCAGGGAGCTGGGATGCAGACATGGGGAGGCGCCAGGTGCCTCTTTGGGAGCTTCAGCAGGCAGTGCTGGCCCTGTGGTAGTGCCTCCCTGGAGACATCCTCAAATTTGGGTTAGTGGCAGCAAAAGCCCCAGAAAAAACACAGAAATCCCCAACACAAGGCTCTTGCTTCATCGATGAGAGTGAAAGACCCAGTTCTGTTCTGCATCTTCTCTACGTATTTTGTCTCAAGAATTAATAAACAAAAACATAACAAGGTGTCCAAACAAGGTTCTCAGTTATTTCTACTTCCATGTGAACCTGTCCACAAAGAGTCAGAAAAATAATCCTGACTGGTGCTCAGGGTCTTTATTTTTTCTCACTGCTCTATTCCATGTCCATTTTTTATTACATTTTTCAGGTTTCCATCCCCTTGGGCCATGTAAAACAAAACTCCTTCCATAGGGCCTCTGCTGTGCTTCAGCTGCTGTGTGCAGTGGGCATGAGGAGGAGGAAGGCCATGGTGTTTGCAGGAAAAGTGTTTTCCCAGTATCCCTTAGCTCAGACTCTGTTGGGGTTCTGTGACAAGCCACAAGGGCAAAAGGGCTGCAGAGAGGAGCCAGATGGTTTCCCTGGGAATGAAAAAGATGTGTAATACAGCGATAATTAGAAGGAAATATGGTCAGCAGGAGAAGCTCTGCAGTTTGGTCTGGGACAGAGTTAGTGTCTTGAGATCAGGACTCTCGGTTATTAATCTTCATCTATGTGTGTGAGCTGTTCTCCATTTTGTGCTCTTAGGGCCCAGGTGGTATCTGTGTGTGCTCCTCAGGAGGCTCCACTCATGACTGTTACGACCTGCCTGATTTCTTCAGTTCTCTGCCCTCTGTGGAGTCAAGATGTGTGGCTTGGTCTGATTTGCACCATCCCTCCTTGGCTGCTCTTTTCTGCTTAACCCCAAGGAATACAAAGCCAGAGACTCAAGCCTTAAATATGTACATGAGCCCTTGTTTCTGTACAAACAGCAGTTGAAACATCCCAAAAGAGGATGATTTTCTTAATTGTGTGTAATGCATCAATACAATCAAAATTGGTAATTTTGCTATGTTTATATATTTTATTCATTTAATAGCCATGTTTCTTTTAACTGAGTTTTAAATTCTGTATTTGATATTCTCAGAGGAAATTCTTTAGTGCCTTTACTGACCAGGGAATGACTCAGTTCCATTTAATGTAGTATCTCAGATGGGTGATATCAGCTGTACATTTGGAAAATGAATGTGGATTTGTTTGTATTTAACATTAACAGTGCAGGTCACATTGCAGAAATCACTGCATTAAAAAGTTAAGCATAAATGCTGAACACTTGATAACAATAATAATTATAAATATAATTTTTCTCCAGCCATCTGTGCAAAAATAAACACATCACACTGTGTATTGAATTCCCTACTGTTTATTCCTGTTCTCCCATCTAGCTCCACTGGAAAGCATAATGTCATATCATTTTGCCACCAATAATTCTTCAATGTTACAGATATAGAGATCAATCCATAATTGGAAATTATTATCTGTAGAATGGTTCAAACCATCAGGAATCTTTGCTCAAGTGTCTTTTCTGGGCTAGAAGAGAGGAGGATGTGCATGTGTGTGAGAGCAAAGGTGGTGCAGCAATGCGCAGGGACACTGTGATTTGCATGGCATCTGTCTGGGACCCATCCCCTGGGACTTATTCTACTAGCCCTAACTCTTGAGCATCCCCAAATACCCAAAAATGTGAACCCACCCGGTGAGGCAGAGAGAGGTACGTGGGCTGAGGGGACAGAAAGGGAAGCTGTGAGGGGCTGACACCATTCCCTGCTTGGGTCGCACACGGTTTTGTGCAACCTCAAGGATTTCACAATCCCCATGCCTCTCTTCTGCAGCTGTAACACAGGAATAATAATGCTTCCTCCCCTTTCTCTGCTTCCTACTCTGCTTTTGGCACACGGCTAATGCAGGAGGGCTTGATCTCAGTTGGAATCTATCACTGCTACTGACATGTTAATAATACCAGCAGAAACGTTTCCTCTTTCCTTTGTACTGACAGAACTCTGCACGGGGTAGCAGCTCCCAACACGTCAGCCCAGAGTGTATTCACTTTCAACCCCAAATCTGAGGCATTTTCCGGAGACAAGACAGAGAGGATACAAGATTCAGGCTGACTTTTAGGATTTTAAACGGGGCGAAGTAGTCATAACATGCTTCAGTTTGATGGCCCTCCAGTTATTGCATAAAAAACTCCGAATTATCCTCAGCCTCTTGGCTGCCTTTACAACATTAAACCTTGTGTGGTTGAGTCAGGGTTTCGATGATTTTCTGTCTAGAAGCTCCTCCTGTAGATGTTGGGTCCTGGAGAGGACAGGCAGAGTCAGAGTGTTGCCTTGGCAACATGGATGTGATTGAGGGGATTTTGTGCCTTGAAGGAAAACCCCAAAGTTAATGCCAGTTTCTGTAAAGACTCTGTGGGGTTGGGCACCTGGAGCTGCCTGGGGAAAGCTCCCTCCCTGGAAAACAAGATCCCACTCTCTCTGGCTCTGCTTGGGAGTGACCCAGTAGGGGGTCAGTTTCCCGCAAAGGAAGCCTGAGAAAAACTAGAAAAATCTTCCTGCAACCTTATTTTATCCTCAAAGATGACTTGCGATTAATGTTTTTGGCCTGAGTTTGAAAATCTCCTTCCTTATTGCTTGCAGTCATAGGAAAACATCTCCCTAGCTGCTCTAGCTATTACATAATTGATAATTTATAAATCTCTAATGATTTAGAAGTTTTCTGAAAGTTTTCCAATGATAATAAATGTTTATTCAAGCAGATCAAAAAGTCAGACTGATTATATTAATCTGTTTAACCAATGCTGATAGCTTTTTAGTAGAACTGAAGTTAAACCTCTGTAAATAGCTTTAAAATACACCAATGCTATTTTAGCAGAGGCTAAAGCCAGAGACTCAAAATGCAGTTTGGCTTTGACATCTATTGCCAGCCTCAAATGTGGATACCCAAGGAGAGGCAACAAACTCCTGCTCTGTCTGTGCTTTCCTGCTTGTGTACAGAATCGATGGGTTCTGCAGGGTGCAAAACATGAGGTGTAGCAACATAACTCATGCACACACTGTTACTATTTATTATTGGTGAGGCTGAGGCATGCAAGCCAGCAAAGGAAATAGCTGGCACATCTTCATTAATTCCTTCTGGTCCTAAAGTAAGTAGTTTTCAGGAAATAATTCTCCAAGACCTTGGCTACACACACAGCGTATTTATTCAGAGTTGGCAGGGGCACCAGAAAACATATAGTTCATAGAGCCCTTGTTTCTTTGGATCCTGAAGGTGTTTATCAGAAATGACTTTTAGATAGATTAGAGCACAAACATGCATGGAACTAGGCCTACGATAGTCGCTGGTGTCTTCAAACACCTTAGGTTTAGTTGTAACCCCTGTCCACCCCATGAATAAACTTCAGAAATTCCCCGACGACATTAAGGGTTATTTTGAGAAAGAAGAGCCATCCACCTTAGCTTGGCAAGTGAATATTGGCTTCACAGGTTTTTTTCCTCCAAGTTACTTGAATATAACTATTATATTTTCTTCTGGATTGTGACTATTTGACTTGTGACCTCAGGGATACTTTACTTGTTGCTTTGAGATCTAGCCATGACTAAACCCAGAAATCTAGATATATATTCAGACTTTTTTATCTGAAAAATAGACTGAAAATCTTGAATATCAGTCTCTCTCATGAGATGTCCTGATTTCATGCATTACAGCAGGGCCAGAAATAACATGAGAACAGCTTTTCTCACAGTATTTCAGTAGTTCTTTTCTGGCCATTGCCAAAAGCAGGATGTGAAGACATGCACGAACATTAAAGCAAACTCTTATTAGAATAGTTCAAGTTCCTTTTGCATTGTGGTAAAAATTTGTGTCAATTTTCATTCTATTCAGACTGTTTCAGCCCTTTCAGTACTTCAAAAATCCGTCAGTGTTTTTTCTTAATAAATCATTCTGCTAGCTTAAATGTGATTTGTGGGTTTTCATTTTTTTTTCTTTTTCTTTTTAAACACAGGCCAAGAATATGACAAAGTGCTCAGACCCAAATTGCACATTTGATTGTATGCATAAATGTTGGCTATCCTGCTGGCTATCCCATTGGCTTTGCAAGCATTCCTCATTGGTGTAATATTAAGCCTCCAGTAAGTGCTGGATTGGGACAGAAGGTGCCCTCAGATGCTCGGGGTAAGAACTGCCATCAGTGGGGACAGAATCAGTTTCAAGTTTGCATAATTAAATTGTTTCCTTCAAATCTGTCAACAAACTCAGGTGCCAGTCACCTCACAGCCTTTCCACAAAGTAGCAAATGGTATAAAGTTACCTGCTTCAGCTGCCAGGGTAAACACTGGGAGTAAGCCTGAGCACAAAGCAGGGTCATAGCCTGTTTCCTTGGGCTGCTCCAGTGAGGGATGTGCACTGGGCTGACAGCCCTGGCAGGGCCAGGGCAGATCTTGGTGCTGAGCCTGTCCCAGCCTGGCAGTGCCCGTACAGTACTTGTGGCACTGTTGTGAAGTGCTCCTGCCCCTTTTCAGAGCCATAAGCTAAACATGTGCTCTGCCCAGACAGTGGTTTGGCTGCTCTAGGAGAGAGGCTCTCCACCTGCACCAGAGTCATGGTGGCAGCACATGGGGTTAGACCTCTGTGCAGGGTGAAGCTTTCCAGATATCTGAACATGGGTGCTCCCCACAGTGCAGAGGAGATCAGCTAAGCCCTTTTTGACTTTAAATTCTCCATCAGGCATATCCCAGCCTGTTTTAATAGAGCAGGACACATCTTTCCTGTTTTCATCAGTTCAGCGAGAAAAGAAATGTGGGGACATGGTGAACAGCTTGTCCATGCAGCACCTGCAGGGACACGTTACTGCCACTGGCAGGCTTGTCCTGATGAGGAGCCAGGCACTTTGCCCATGAACTGGTCTCTAGCCAGAGGGAAAGTGAACAGAATTTCAGACTGCCCTGGGCAGCAGTGAAAGCCCAGATCTCCTCAACTGATCTGTACACTAACTGTGAACTTCAGATCACCACATAGCACCAGGTGGCTGGCTTGGTCTCCTTAGGAAAGCTGCCACCCCATCAGGTCCTGGCTGGAGAGGGTCAAGTCACAGTTGCACATAGAGACAAGACATCTACTTTTTTGCTGATGCTCTCCCTGAGGACAGATGAGGTATTAGTGTCTTACTGCAGAGGGTGAATCAGAGCGTGAAAATACCTGCCTGGCAAGCAAAGAACTGCCAGGCCATTTACAGGATGTAGTTCAGGGTTTGCATATCCAGCCCTGGGATTATGAATTCCCAGATCTCAAATCAAGAGGGCACTTCAGGAGCAGTCAAACCCTAGTAGAAGGCTTTGCTGTTCACCTTTCTACAAACAGTAACAGGACTAAAGCCACCTGGCTACAAAGTATTGGAATTGAAAATTGATTTCCTTCTCAGCATTTGTTGATTCTCCTTCAGTGGCCTATAACATCTGTCTCCATTGGTTGGGATGCAGATATCTGGGGAGGAACAGATGACCTTTCTCAGTGCACAAGTGACACACTGTTCATTTTATTGAAGAAGCCTTTGAGGAGAACCCACTTGGCCTCCTGTAGTTCAGACAACTCAACTCTGAGATTTTTTCAGTGTTGTCACAGCCACTGTCCTGTAAAAGGCTGTGACTGAGGTGCCTGGGCCCACTTGCAGCTCCCTCTCTCAAAAAAAAAGGCACTTTGATTTGTGCCTGTGTTTATGTGGGATTGAGCCATAAAGTCCTAGTTAAGGTAATTCTGTCTGGCAGATAGTTTGCAATGAACATTTAAAAATGATCCAGGGAATATGATTTCTTACACAAAAGATCCAGCTTTTTAAGGCTTTTACCCATGGAGCTGCTTCAAGCAGCACATACCTCAGTCCTCTCTTGGATGGACTCTAGCCCTGGACCAGGCAGCTGATAATACAGAAATACTCAAAATGCCTGGAAAGGACACAGCCATGTCAATTGTCTCCAATGAAGGTAGCAGTCACAAACACATGGGTTTGCCAAAAGTCTCTGGCTAGTTCCAAGAAGCTTTCATTTGTTTGCATTGCTAATCTACTAGAGACTGAGAATGCTCGGAGAGATACCAAGCCTTTTGTGGGCTTTCTTTCACCCTGCTTCTGTTGGGATCTGCAGGACAGCAGCCATCTGAGAAGGTTTTGGGAGACTGCACAGTTATCAGACTGAGACAGAAGGAAATAGTCTGAGCTGGAGGCAAGACAGCCTGTGCACACATTTATTGCTCAAGTCCTCTTACTTCCCCTGTGGCTCAGCTGCTTGTCAGAGCTGTCAGACTCAAGGTCTCACTGCAGTGGGGTCTGGACTGGCTGGAGGAATGCCCTCCTGGGATGCATCCACATAAAATTCAGTTAATGCTCTAACACATGGAGGGCACTTGGCTCTCAAATCGTGATGGGTTCCCACTTTATTACTTTTAGACTTTTTGAAGCTTTCTTCTCATAGCAGAATGCCATGTACTTTTGAGTATTTACAGAAAGGGGAGTAGCATGAGTGTAGTCTAAGGCATATAGGGCACATGTCCCTCTTGTGAGTAGATGTAGCATTGTGTCATGCCCCTTTTTGGCCAGAATGATTCCCCAAAAGAGGGACTGGCAACCTTGGTTGCCATTCCACTGTGCAGCATCCCAGAATCTGTGTTTATCAAGCTAAGAAATGAAATTGTCTTTCTTTGCTTCTTACTAAAGTCCTTCCTTAATATGCCTTTCTTTCCACTTTGCTTCCTTCCACGCAGCAATGTGACTGACCAGCAGCTCTCGCTGCAGCTGAGGATGCAGTTTCACTCACCTGGGCCCTGCAGCAAAGAGCAAGGTGAGAAGTAGAGAACATGAGTGCAGTCATGCTGCCCCAGTGCTCCCAGGGCTGTAGCACACTGGGTACCTGCACATCAGCTGAACAAATGGACATCACTGAAAGTGACTCTTCCATTCTTCCCATTAAATTTTCCTTGGGCAGGAGTGGTGTCTTACAATCCATATTTGGAATTTTTGTGCTGTTACTTATTGCCCAGAGCTGCCCAGGGGCAGTGTTCCTTGTCACAGCAGGCTGGGTTTGCAGCACATCCTCAGCCATCAGGAACTCTACAGGGGTAGCTTGCAGCCCCCTTTGGCTCTCACTGTTTTGCCATCATTTTGTTTGCAGTTATTCAAGACATGTTTGCCCAACTCACACTTGCTACTGGTCAAGGCAAAATGTTACCTGTCTCAGCAAAGTGAAATTTCACCTATTTTTCCACAAAGCTTATTGATTGAAACCTTGAAGGGGTACCTGCATGTGACAGCCACATTTTTTATCTGAATTCCCTCCATATTCTTACTACTTTGTAAGACTCTTCTAGTTGATGACAGAAGCACAATCTCATTACTTCGTTGGCCTGTTTAATTTAGAAATTTAAATCTCATGAACTTCTGACAATTACTAACTTTCTCATTGGATTAAATTCTTAGACAGTTTTATTGATTCATTCTGTGGTGTTTTCCAAGGTTTTCTTTGGCTGGGTCAGCTTTTCTAAACTGCCGCTTAGATTTGCTATGAAAATATATGCCTCTGCATCCAGTGCACACCCTGCCAGATGCATGGTCGAAGCCTTGAGCCCAGGCTGCTCACCAAGCCCCTGCCCAAAGCTGTGGGTTACTAACATATCCATTGGGGCCAATGGCACTGGGAAACCCTGTGGAAAAGCTCTGTGCTTGATCTCAGCCCTCTCAGGACTTACACACTTACTTGAGGTTGCAAAGAGTTGCTTCACACACCCCTAAAGCTGTTTCTGGAGTTCAGCATTTTGGCCAGCACTTTCTGAGTCCCCTGTTTTGTCCTGGTTCTAATGGTTGTCTGTGATATGAAATAGCTGTTACCAGGCTACTAGGGTACTCTCTCCTATTCGCTTTCTCTGATGGAGACTCTGAGACTTGCAGAGTTTCTGAGGGTTCTCTGGGGCACTTGAGCTTGCATTTCCCATCTCCTAGAGCAAGAATGTACATGGTAGAGTACAGAGTACTTTCCTCTTAAAGCTGAAATATATTTCAGCTCTTTGGGATGGTGGGTGTGGATGTGGCAGTCATGTAGGAGAGGAGACACATGATTCAAATTCAGTTCTAGCAAAAGTTAAAGTGGTTTCTATTACACATTCCTGCAAAGTTCAGAACAGATTAAGTGGTAATTAGATATAAGTAATTGCCAGTGGAACTAAAATCATAACATAGATTTCACTAACCATTGATTCAGAAATGTCTACAATAATGAGTCTACACAATTGCTTCTAGAGCCCCAAGACTGGTGAAAAGGGCATGTCCACACAATTGAAGTGTCTTGAAGATCTGCAAAAATCTGAAAAGTAATATGAGGGGACTGAAAATAGTTCTGTTTTGGTTTGTTGCTTTTTTTTAATGCTGTGTTTGGAAATAATTATTCCTCAGTTTCTTCAGAAAAATCACTCCTCTTTGTTTTGTACCTCTTCACTCCACATCAAATCCAGTGCTTGGCAGTCACCTATATTCCTTAGTTGCTGTGCTGAAAAACATTCACCTAGTCATTACATTCTGGGAAGCATACCAAGGCTGGCCCACAGATGTCCGCTTTTCCAAATATTTTTCCTTTTACATGACACCCCACCACAGACAGTAGTGGAACGGGTTGGAAGGAGGCATCAATCTGACCATAACTTCTCTTTCTGAACATATTTTGCCCCTCATCTGCAAGTGCATATGGAATATTTCTCTCCAAGGGTAGCTCCAGCTCTGCTTCAAATATTTTCCTGCCTAACCTCACACAGGGGTAAGGACTAGGTACACTGTTTCTGAATGGTGCAATTAAAAAGAAAACGAGCCATAAGTGGGTTCAATGAAGGTCTGCAGAGCAAGACTGGCAGCCATGGGGACAGGAGTTTTCCTTATTTTGAGCAAACACAGCATAAAAACTGGCAATCCTAGAGCCTCTGACTATCACACCCATAGTGACTGAGTGCAGTTATCAATTGATTAGTTCCGAGAGTGAAGCAACACTGATCTCTTCTGTTTTGCCTTTGCTTAACGCTCCCCGGAAAGTGAGCAGAGAAGACCCACTGGTTTAACACATGATGTTGTCCTCCACTGGGTCTCAGCTCAGCCCTAATCAACTCCAGTCCCATACGTAACCAAGGTTTACATAACTGCTGACCATCTACCACCAACCTCCTTCTCCTCTTTCTTTTTGACTTTTTGAGCGTCTGTTTGTCCCAATATGTGTTCCCCCACCCTTCCGTCATTGGAAGGTTTAATGCTGAGTGAAAAACCACGAACAGCCTTTGAACGTGTTCTGCCAAGTCTCTTTACAGTACAATACTGGCAGGAGTAAAACACTGGGGCCAGGCAAATATGCAAGCTTCATCACATTAAAGGAAGCAGAGCAGTACAGTTATTGCATCATTCTATGGCTTCCCAGACGTTGTTGTTATGTTTTCATTAGAGCAACAGAACTGCACTTGGTGCTTTCTGCTCAGGAGCCAAGGAGGCCCCAAAAGGTTGTCAACTGGGGAAGAGAATGCGGCAACTGGAAAGACGAGTGGTTTACTGCACTAATTTTACAGTGCAGCCTTTACCAGTTAGTGGTAGAGGGAACCAGCAACATGATCTCTGTTCACTTTTTCTTAAAAAAAAGACACGTAGCCAAATACTTACAACTATTTGCTTGTTCAAGACAAGTTATTTGGAAGTTTAACTACTACTGAATCAACCAACATTTTTCAACACTAAATCATTTCAATTCCATATCATATGTTTTTAATTTTATCAGCATCTGTATTTTTTTAATTAGCATTTTTATTAAAGCCTTCTTTTTCTCTTTTTTTCCCCCAGAAGGAGTACACAAATTCCTAGTTATTCAGTCTGGGTATTAGAAGGTGCAGTTCAAGGCTCAGCCACTGAAGTAAAACTGCTGCCAGACACACCCACTGGCCCACAGGTGCTCAGTGTTGCTTTCCTACATTCACAAAGTGCCTTGGAGAAGTGGGGTGTAATATAGCATGGCTGGACAAAAACTTACCATCACTACCAATTGCAATGAACAATTTTTCCTCCCCAAACCTTCTAGGCAGTTTCCCATCTAGTGAAGAACAGAGTAACTTTAAAGGCATTCAGGATCCTGGTACAATGGGGAGTTGACTGAAAATTGCTGGTTTATGACCTCTTGTTTAATGGTTCAGAGTTGGTACAATCTCATTCTTCTGGTCCTTCTTCAACACACACTCAAAGCAACAACAAGCAAAGGTTTTGACTAGCCAACTACTATATTGTCACCACATCAAGATTCCCAAATGATCGAAGAAAACGTGAAATTAGTGAAGATGGCTTTATATCAGTGGAGAACTACAGGATTAGTCCACATCATATTATATGGTAGCCAAAGTCAATGCTTCCTTATGTTGGTTGATGAGTCTTTCAGAAAGAAAACATTTGTGTTCAAAGAAGACTTGATTGCAGTTGTTGTAATGGATCAAGTAACTGAAAGTTACTGTGCTCCATGTAGACCAGGATAAAAACACTTAACATGCCAATGACAACAACTGGAAAAGAGAAAGAAACTTGCCAACTGAAAGGTGTCTGGCAGATAACACAGAAACAAGTTAAGAGGATAAACATAAGCCATAGTGATGTTGTCCGTGGAAATACTACCCAGCAAGTCATACTACTGAACTGCTAACTGGACAAAGCCCATGTTACAATGAAAATTACTCTCAAGGAAAAGGTTCATGAAAATAGGTGACTTTTGGCTGGCTTCAATAGCCAAAGCTGCAGGATATTAAACCTTGAGGAACATAGCTGTTTAAGCAGGGGAGAGAATTAATTCCTTCAGAAATGTTGCCATGTAACTTTCCTCTGCAAACATGCTGGTCCTGACCTGTGTCAGGTCACTGAACAGTCCAAGACTAGGCTGTCTGAACTGAGCAGTGGCCAAGATGCAGCACTGCTTCCATCTGTTGTTCTGGATCCCAAGCAGTGTGTGGCAAAGCTTAAGCAGCTAAAGAAAAGACAAACCACAATTTGCAGTTGGGGAGCAGTCAGTTTCTAACTCTGGAAATAAGCTCTGCAAACTGCCTGCACGGAAACTTGAATTCCACTGCTAAAGAAACACATTACATGTTTCCATCACAGTCATCCTGCTGTCATGTGTAAAACAAAGATTATTTTGGTGGAAATGTGCAAGGAACAACCATTTAATTCATTATGAGATGAAATTCTTAAACTAACATATTATCTAGTTCAGCCTCCTGGGAAAATTTACATTTGACCCCCGGCATCAGCAGCTCATTGGACTCATTTTAGGAGACATGGAATGAAAGAGGTACCACACTTTCACACAAAGTAATCAGTTAGCCTAAGGCAAATTAGTGAGTCAAACCTCAAGACAGCCCTGTGAGTCCCAAGCTCATTTACTTGCCAAAGGAAAGTTTTGGTGATGGAGCAGAATGACAAAGCCCCTAATATATCTCAGATTCATTGCACCCAGGCCGTGAAGTATATATTTCTCTAACAACTTGGAGACAATATCGTGTGTCAGAGCACATGCACTTGTCATTAGCATGAACACTAAGAGGAAATGAACATAAATCCCAGATTCAAATGTGTAGTTTGAACATCCTGGGACAATTAAATTATTGATAATGGTTATCTGTCACCAAGCAATAAATCATAAAGTCCTGGAGTGGCAGAAGAAAAGCTATCTTGCTGCTGACAGATGTGTGGACTGAAAGATGTGTGGGTCTTTAGGGTTCCAGAAATAATTGTATAAAGGTGAAAGATTTCTTCTCTTGCTTTTTTTCTCATCAACTCTAGTATTCCCATACTCAAAACAACACTTGCTCATGACAACTTTTCTTACTTGGACTCTATGTTTTCTGACATTTTAATGAAAATGAGACCAAAGCTGAGAATGAGCAGCCAGTGAAGAGCAGGCCTGGCTCTAGGGCTGCCAGTTGGAGCACAGCACCCTGTGCAGAGCTGGGAGCTGGCTCCTGAAGCTGTGAAAAGTGATGTTTACTCCCAGCTGATGGTAACAGCACTGTAAATAAACTGGGGAAAAAACATATTACAAGACTGTGAAAATAGAGGAACTGTATAGAGAAACAAGGAGGGAGCAGACAATGGCAAATGAACAGGACCAAGGCTGACTCCTCTGTTCAAATCACTATGTTTTGCAGCTAAGATAATTAGTGCATTG
>NW_008661008.1:82554-83975 GCF_000695815.1 Acanthisitta chloris | reverse complement strand
AATTGCTCTGTGCTGAATAATATTGAGCTCCCATACTCGGTAGAGCCATATTTCCTAAGAGGCTAGAGGTTTACATGGACAAGTAGCAGCTGGTGGAAAGAGCAAGGAGTGAAGGCATTTCCCTTCCAGGCATGGGAACTGGGAGCAGGAGTTGGCTGGTGCCCGATTATCCGTGGTGGGAATGCTGGGCCTGGGCGGCGGCGGCTGCTCAAGTTGGTGCCAGGGCTTGAATAGGCTGGTGGGCACTGCCAGGAGGGCTGTGTGAGCAGCAAGTGGGACCCAGCTTTGTGAGGATCCCTTTTCAGAGGGCTGCAGCTCTGTGAGACTCAGTGCAGCTCTGTGGACAAAGTGGAAGCTTTTCAAATGTACACACTGTACCACACTGCTCAGAGGGGCCAGGGATCACATTCATTTATTCATTTTCCAACACCTAAATCTCGTTATATTAATTACATGGAATCCACCAATCTTGGCCAAAAATAGATATATTTTTCTTAATATTGCTCCTTTGCCTGTGTGGCAATCTGTATTGATTTCAACGATTCGTCTCCTTGTACAGAACTTAAAAACTGCAGGCATAGTAAAGGAAAAAAAAACAGCACAAGTAAATCAGCTTAAATCTGGGATTAGCTGTTTGAGGTCTTAAAATGAAGGCTTCAGATCAACTACTTGGAGGCCTAAGGGCTACAAGTGTGGGTGAGCGGCAAGCTGAGACCAATTCATTGTCAGAAACACCTGTATCATAAAATTAAGCATAATTAAGACCTTATTCAATTTGAAATCCATGCTAAACAGTCAATTGTGCCTTGAGAGGTCATGTTAAGGACAACAGTTATTTTCAGGGAGTTTTTTTTCTCCCTCACAGTTAGAAAAATAAGCCATTTTATGTGTTATTCGTAAGTGAGACTGTGATAAACTATTTGTGTCTATAGCTTCTCTCACAGAAAAGACAAAAATAAATTCAAACCTCTCCTCTTCCAAATGAATTGGGCAATTAGCATTTATTTTAGAAGTATTTTTGGGTATAGCAATGAAGCATATGATACTACTACAGCAGTGACATCAGTATAATAATATAGACTCGTTTATTCAAAATAACATACCAGGACTGTGGGGTAGAGCTGGAAAACACCTAAAATAGCATTTACTTGGTTGCTGGTTGCTGATGGAACTTGTGACAACCCCGTGACTATGTTGGTGTTTGCACTGATCAAAAAATACTACTTGGATTGATATTTTGATCTCCACACTGTTAGCACCTGTCCATAATTGGTTTCCTTTAAAATAGTTTCTACACCTTCCTTAAGGGCCTGATGCAATTCTCCTCCTTCAGAATTGCATGAGTCTTCTAAAACGAAGTTTTAAATGATCCTTCATGTGTGCTTCAGAGAAAACCCAAATAAAAAGGTGGATTGGCCATT
>NW_008661008.1:77245-82531 GCF_000695815.1 Acanthisitta chloris | reverse complement strand
AGGAAAATAAGTTGTCTTGGGTAGTCATGCCAGTTAGAAGAAAAATAATGAAATTACAAAATGCTTCCAAAACAACAAAATTGTTAATTACTAAGAGAAGTAAAAAAAAAAAAATAAAAAAATCATTCGGAAGTGAATCCTTGACAAATGCAAGTTATTTAAACATTTGGGTTTTTTCAGTTTTGTCAGCAGTCTGTGCTTGTAATTAAGACATTACTGCTCTGAAAGAAATGTCTTAATATTATTTATTGAGCATGGTACATACAGTTGGTCTGTAATTGATACTATCAATAATAATTTCTGTGCTTTTAGAAAACTACTTTAATTCCATAACAGAATTTTATGCAGACAAATAAACTAACTACATCAATATGTTGTCTTCAGTTTAAAAATGAAAAAAAAAATCAAAAAGATAATGTGCAAATCTAAATGTAACAGCCCCACTCTTTAGCTGGAGCTGGTAAATTTTAATTTGACTTAAGCACATGTTAAAACACATTTCATCAGCTACTTACAAAATTAGGCACTATTTTGTTTGATGTTAGTAAGAACAGGAAACTTGGAGTGATGGCTATTGCTACAGCTGTTTGCAGTCCTTATGTAACACCAGATGTGAGACTGATGTCTCTGCATTTTGTGCTCTCCTGTAACTCTCACGTAATCAAACATGCAAAAACATAATGAGAGGATGACTGGACAAGTTTATCACACAGGGAATTGTTCAAGACATTCATAAATCACTGCACAACCACACACACTGAAGGAAAATTTATTGTAATGCCCCAGATAACAAAAAACATTTATATCTACAATGAATTCAAATACAAGCATATCAGTTGTAGAAAATGTCTCTGATGTATCTTAACTGGTAGTCTTTTGAAAGATGTAATGCTAAAAGCCACACAAAATGAGGGATGAGTGTTTTATCAAACTAAGGCATGACAAACCAATTAACTTGAGTTTCCACAGCTTTATTTTTTGTTATTAAATTATCCTCATTTAAATGAACTCTGCTATGAAATACAGATGCTAGAAGGAGTAATCAAGTATTTAAATGAAGCTGTATTGCAAAAAAAACCAAATAAATACTGTGTTGGTAAAAGTTGTTAAGGAATCAGCCATACTTTGCTTTTTCTGTTGCTAGAGCCAATCTGCGAATATTTGCTATGCAACCAGCTGCTGCCTCCTGCAGAACTTCATCTGTAGAGCCCACCATAGCCAGTAGGAGCTAACAAAAATACAGAAGAGGCACAGCATAAGAAAAACAAATAAGTGTGCTGTTATTTCAATAGTGTTCAAATCATATCTAGAACAATTGCTCGAATTTACCCACACACATAATAAATAAAATACTAACAATCACATTAATGATGCTGTATGATATATGTATGTGTACTATTACATGTATACTTTTGTATACATACATGTATTAACACCCAGATAAGAGTATGATGCTTTATATTTTAGCATATTTGTACCTCTGGATGGATATTTTCATGTCTGATTTTCTGGTTATTGTACCATGTCTGTCTATTGGTTTTGATGTTTTTCTTGTAAGTAGAAATGGCACATGCTTTATTTGAGTCATGGTTTTCCCAAGGTATACCTGTATAGTTGTACATGCTCAAGATTTTTAATAAACAAAGCCTAGCCTATTTTTTTGGTCTAGATCAGGAAACTGGATCCATCTGAATGGACCCTTGTGTCCCATTGACTTCAGTAGGTTTCTTTATTGTCCCAGCAAACCACTCATGGTAAACTGCTTGAGGGATGCAGATCTGGGCGTACCAGTCTTAAACATTTGCACGTAGAAGTGAAAAACAAAAGCTCAGGAAAGGCACCAAACTTTTTGAGTTGAGCTTTTCACCCACTTGCCAGTGTACAGGAGATCCTTTACACTGGAAATAATTCAAATTTTTCAGTAGAAATTCCCTGGATGTAAGGTGTGGAAAGGCACCAAACTTTTTGAGTTGAGATTTTCACCCACTTGCCAGAGTAAAGAAGATCCTTTAAATTTTTCAGTAGAAATTCCCTGGAAGTAAGGTACTGTTTAACATGAGTATGAGATAAGACAGGCCTTGACGATAAAACATTTTTGCATATCAGAAAACCATTAATAATGGTTTTGGGTCTCACTTCAGTGTGTTGCAAGTCAGTGATGCAACTGCAAATGCAATATATGCTGGAAAGGAGAAGACTCTTGCTTAGCTTAAATCAGCTCCACACAACCCTCAGATTTCTGAACATTTGCCAGGCTTAATGTGCGTTCAGGTATTTTGAAGCTCAGACAGCTCTAATTAAAACCTATACTTTCAGTCTGCAATACTTAGGAATCTGTATTCACCAAAACAATGTTGAGTCAAACCACAGAGAAATCTGTTATCACTCAACTCCGGTGCATATTTTTCATACAACTAAAATATTACACAAAATTATGAACTGCTAAATATAAAAGCATAAATTGAATGCAGACATCAAATTCATATGCTACCTTTTTCTAACCTTCCAGCAGTCATGAGGCATGGGCCACAGCTGCACACATATGGCATTTGCTTAGAGAGATCAAAGCATTTTGTACTTGAGGAAGCATTTGTGTTAGCCAAATGTACAAAACAAGCATCTTGCCAGTCACCTTTAACCCTTTGACCTCTACATGCTACTTGTACGAGCTCCTGTGACAGGCCTGAATTATGTCAAAAAGAGCATTATGTCAACCTAGCAACAATGAGAGTTTTTTTCTAGCAGTTCTTCTTCCTATCATTTCCAATACTGTGATTAGATATCTAGGTCCAAGTAGCTAAGTAAGAATTCTCAAAGTATTAATGCTCTTGAAAGGATATGCCAAAGTTAAAATGACATGAGAAGAAATGATAGGAGAAAGTTTTATGTTCTTAGACTTTATTTGCATGCAAAACCTGGGCCAGAGTCAGCAACCAGAGAAGTCAGTGGAAGGTTTACCACTGATTTGGAATGGATGTAAGACCAAGGAGCATGTCTATGTGTAACAATATAGCTGCTCACAAAGCAATGCAAGCCTTATCAAATGCTTAACTTTGATTTTATTCTTATGAAATATTGCTGAAGATCTTTTTTCCTTGCTGTTTGCCACCAGCTGATTTCTCATCAGTTTAAATTATCAAGTGATTCTCTGGATGTCTCAAAGTTTTTTTGTGTAACTTACAGAAGAAAACTGCTACAGATCCTTCACATCCCTGACTCAAAACCAAAAACATGTATGCACATACAGTTCATAGGGTGGTTATGGTAGAGCTGTAAGTTTCAAATTTGGGGGCAAAGAAACTATATACCTTATGTGATTATTCACTGCATGTTCACAGACCTAATGCAAGGTTTTTTCAGCACAGGGTGACACTCAGACTTTCAGAATAGTTTCAGATATGACTTGTTATCAATGTATAAGAGCAGAAGTTCATCACAAAAATAATGTTTTGGAGATACATAATCTAGTAGGAATATAGCAAAAAGCAAAACCAGACCTTTGCCTTTATTATGACTACATATTAGGACTCAATTCAAGGTTATTTATCTCTTGTATTAGCCACCACTTATTTCTAGGCTCAGAAGACTTAGGAAAACAGGTATTTTTCTGTCACTTTCCATGAAGAGCTCAATATTAAGCAATGACAATAGCTATAGGGGAGGATCTGTGCTCTCTGTTGCAGGTTTGTTTTGGAAAATCCAGGTAAGGTATCAGAATGCTACATGACACTGGTTCAAAGTACCCAAGTAGATGCCTAAAGAATTAGTAGTATTATTGCAATTAATGCAGACAAAAGTTTTTATAAAGTTATCAAATACTGATTTTTTTCCTTCTGAGTTCAGGGGCTCAAGGATCAGTTCCTCTCTAATTTGCTGTTCTTCTAAATCACTTGCCAGTGGTAACAGCTGTAAGAACTGCCACGTCATAGAAAATCCATTACTACACTGTGTCTCAGGGTTTTAACAATATGACTTCAAAGGAATATTCTTGGAAACACTGTCCAATACAGTAGCTGCCTCTAAGGACTGAGGATATACAGCAACATTTGTCATTTAACCTACTCCTTTTGTGCTAACAAAAGGACAGCAGAGGAGAAGATCATCAAAAATGCAAAATATTTCAATAGAAGTAGGTCATGCCATATTTAGGAAGCCAATTTTGAAGTTTTTGATATAAGTCCTTTCTTAAATGAAATTAAAAACTATTCTTTTTTTATAAACCACAACATTTACAATTCTTTTATTCCCTGTCACTTCTTGACCCTTTCATGGGCTCAGTTCAATTTTCTGGCAATTTGGGTCATCCAATTCAGGTATGGAAATGTATTCGTAGATAGTATACACAAACTAAACCCACATATTTGATATATTTGACAAGTCCAAGAAATTATTTTTTTTACTCCAATGCACCCGTGCAATGTCATTTTTCTTGATGCAATGCCCTTGAACTTTATGTATCCCTTTGCCTTTACTGTTCAGGTATTGTTTTCTGACACATGTAAATGTTAACAGATGTGAGAAGCAGTAAAAAAGCATGTGGTATATAAATGCTTCTTTCTGGCACGTAAAAGGCACTTTCCATAGACAGAAAGCATTTGCAGCACCATGTAGCCTTCATTTTCTGTTGGCAGGTATCTATATTCTAAGGCAAGGGTCCAATATTTTTTGCACAGTTAGCACGTCAGACCAGCAAATAAGCACAAATACAAGCTGTTTGGAGAACGTACAGAGCATATGTAGCATTTCTGGATCCCAAAAGCAAGGGCAATGCACAGCCAAATCACTTAAATATTCAACACAATTAAGATTCTGCTAATACTATACTGGCTTTAAAATAGCACAGAATTGTGATACTATATTCGGAGTGCACCATCACAGAATAATTCAGAATGAAGCGGATCTCAGGAGGTCTCTAGCCTAACGTCATGCTCAAAGCAGAGTCAGCTATGGGGTTAGACCAGGTTGCTCAGTTTTATCCAGTTTGATCTTGAAAAACTCCATGGGTAGAGATGGCACAACCTCTTTCGGCAACCTATTGCCGTGTTTGAGTGACCTTGGACAGAAAAAGGTTTTCCCTGCATTCAGTTACTCCCGTTTCAATTCATGCTTGTTTCTCATCCTCTTGCCATGCATCGCTGTGAAAAGCCTAGCTCTGTCTTTTTGATGACTGACCTCCCTTTAGGCACTGGAAAGCTGCTACTGAGTCCACTTACAGCTCTCTCTTTTCCGGGCTGAAAAAGCCTAATTTCCCTAGTTTCTCATCATAGAACAAGTGCTCCAGCTCTT
>NW_008661008.1:60361-77221 GCF_000695815.1 Acanthisitta chloris | reverse complement strand
ACCTATTATGTCTATCAAATTCTCCATACCCTTTTCAGTAAAACTGTTTCTCAGTCAGTCAGTCCCTAGCCTGTATTACTTCAAGGGCATGGGCAGGTCCTTTTCAGGTGCAGGACTTTGCATTTGTCCCAACAGAGAGAGCCCTTTGGCACTCCCCTGGTCACAGCTGTCATGTAGAGTACAACCCATTACCTACTACCCTCTGAGCTGGGTCATCCAACCCATTTCAATCCATTTGGCTGTTCACACAGGCAGACGACAATACACTGTAACTCAGGCAGAAGTATGCTGCAGGAAACAGTGTTGAAAACCTTGCTAAAGCCAAAGTAAATGACATCCACTGCTCTCCTCTCATCTAGGAACTTAGACACCTAGAGGGCAGTAAGGTTTACCTAAGTTGACTGTTCCAAATCATCTTCTTCTTGGCCCCAGAAATGAGTTCCAAGAACATTCCCGATGTCCCTAAAACCCAGGTGAGGCTGACCAGTCTATAGTCCTCCAGACTGGAAGACAGAACTGTTGCTCTGAAGACACAGTCTTATTGTTGGTTCTCACACTCTCTGGCACATCAAAGGTATAATAAAACCAAATTCTTCTTCAAGGCAATAATAAGAGATAAGGGATGAGTATAATATTTGCCTGCATTGTCATGCATCATGAATGATGCCACCTTCCACTGTCTGAAAGCACAGATTCCTTCCATTTTACCATCACAAAATAACCAATTGAAAAAGTGTTATTTCAAATAAGATAACACAAGCATTAACAGAAGAACTTGCCAAAAGTGCCACGTGTCTGGATGAGTAAGACAGTAATAAAAATGGGCTTGCAATTCTCTTTCCTATGAAGATGTCTTTCTAGAATTTTTCACTTCCACAAAAGAAGTAGCTAAAGGGGATTTAAAAAGCAGAAAAAGTGTAGTCAAGTTTTATACCCACTAACCTTAAATCTGACAAAATCTCAGATGGTAGCAATGCCCCATGTACTAATTGCAATAACTTAGAATTACTCACTTTCATTCAGTCACAGTCACTGCAGCTTGCAGACTCAGAGGTGGGAAGCAGGAAGCATAGGGTGCCATGTTTTCAGAAAGAATAGTTTTGCATATATTAATCTTTAAACAAGGGGTTAGTCACATGATATGTCAGCAACAAGTTTTCCAAAACAGTGGAAAGTGTAGAACAACACTGTTGGAAAAAGGCTCCCTTGCTTATACAAAACAGATAAAAGATCAGCCCATTCAATACTCTGGAGTCCTGTGAACATGAGATAAAATTATGAATAAAGAATAACTATAAAAAATATTTAATGCCCTTTTTGTTCTGGCTTCTTTTGGTTTTCTGCCCTGTAAAACACATTTTATTTGAATTTTTTCTAATCAGAAGGAAATATGGACAAACTCCTTCAGCAAGATTCAGATCTATACTGGGAAGCTAGACAGAGTTCACATAGAGCTTAAAATTCCTGAAACTAAAGACATTTACTTCAGTACATCTTGTAGATTGACATAGCACTTCCAGTTGGTGGTAGGACTTGCCTTTTTTTTTTTATTTAGATTTTGCATCTGACTTCTTTTACAGGCAACATTTCCTGAAGGATGCTAAATTTCTAGCACTGTGATTTTCTAATTGCATAACACTTCCCTTTCAAAAAAGACATTTTTCACATGTTTTTTATAAATCTAACCTAAAAGAAAAAATACTTTAAATAAAAGCATATGGTAGAAGCTTATCCAAGAAAGTATCAGTCTAGATCCAGCCAGCATTTTCTGACTTTCAACACCATATTGCACACTGGAAAATATTAAAGCACCTAGTTTGAGTGTTATGTTACACATATTCCTATGAAAATACTTCTCATAAAATTAAATTATAAATAATAAAACATACTCCACAATCAAAGCATAATGAAGTTGAAGCTAAGTCACTGTTTCTAAACTAAAATTCAGGCTAATTTCCTGATTTTCCCTTTGAGCTGAACGAAAGGGTAAGACAACAGGGACCATACCCCTAAGAAGAAGATGCTCTTGCAAGTTCAGAGGTGTTTTCTGTTATTTTTTTTTTTTACTCAGGTGGCACAAAGAGAATGAATTTCAAAGGTAAAGTCTCATGCACCAGGAAACACTCTGAACTAGCAGCTGTAAAAAAACAGTACCAAGAAATTCCAGTAAAGGCAAGAGATGGGCATGGCAGACACTGCACTGATTCCCTCTTGTGTAGGGTCTCCCCTCTCTGGGACTAAAGTCAGAGCAACTTACACAATTTCTGCAAAGAGGTGCAGGCCTTTAAGTTAGGATGACAACAAACTTGTCTGCAGTTTGTTGTGCACTTCTAGATATTAAACCATCTCACCTATCTCAAGACTTAGGAGAGGTGACTTGTCCTTGGCAAGTTGTTATTCCTATATGATTGCCTATGGCAAAATGGCTGTTGGCAAGATGAATCCCACAGAATGTTGGGAAACACAAGAAAAAGAAGAGTAAGACTTGACAGATTCAGTGAAAGAATGGTACCTTGGTACCTTGAGATGTGTACTATTGCTTCAGAATACACACTTTCGATGAGCATCAACTGATTTTACAACATGATAGATTTGAAGTTTAAAATCCTTCTGAGTACAGCTTCACTTTTTCATTTTCCCTACCTGCTATCTGTCCCTTTTTGTCTATTTTCTTTAGTGGCCTCCTGTATTACAGCTAAACTGAAAGGTATGTGGGACGAGGACCACATTTCTCCAACACATCTGAATTGTGCCTACTACAATGGGAACAGCATTCTTGAAAAGAAATCCTCTTGTGCACACTCTGATACTATAAAAAATAAGAATAGATTTCTCATATTCTCCAATAAGGTTAAGTGTTGCATTGAATTACTTTGGAGAAATACATACAACCTGAACGTCTAAAGGGAATTACAATACGGTACACACACATACTTGCAAGTGTTTCTATAGCTACAAAATACGAGTAAACCCTACAACTTTCACTCCATCTCATCTGTATTATTTGTCTATTTCTAAGATAATTATTTAGAGAAGGATGTCCTTCTGTGAACAGACATAATAAATGGGCAGCGAACTGTGAGTATCAGTGACAAGGAGAAAGTGAACAAAATGCTAAATGGTGAAATGCAAAATAGTTTAAGAACTGCAAATTTGAAGACCATTTTAAATACACTAAGTTTATGGGGTTTCCCATCTCAAGTTGCTACTTACAGGACTTCAAAGGAGCGTTTACAACAATTTCAGATGTAAATCTAACTAAATATTAACATATCATGCAAAGGCAAAGTCCCTAAATAAAACTACTAATAAAAGTGATTTCTAACCTTTGTTTAAAAGGCATGTAACCAATTGCAGTCCTTAAAGGCAGACAGCTTGAATCTACATTCAGCTGTATGATGTTTAGTGCAATATTAAGAAAGAATTCAATCATCATGAACATTCCAATGTACAAAAAGTTTTATAGGATACGAAATTCATCCCACAAAAAACAGTAGGCAGATCTGATAATCCAGAAGTGATGAAGCCCAGGATCTCACAGCCTATTTTTATTTGAACTACTTTCTCTATTTTGTTTTTATTTCATTGTAGTTTTCAAAAGAAGATTAACACAGAATAGGCTTCTGCTGGGATGGAGAGAATAAAGAACTTTTTTTTAATCTCAATGGAGTGATATTTCAAAAAGGTTTATTTCAATTCACTGGAAAATAGTTTTATTAAGATTAAAACAAGAGCCTGCTTACTTACGACATGTAATGGACATTCGAAACAGTAAACTTATGTCATGGATGTTCCTTTCCTTTCCTTTCATAATTTACTTTGCCTCAGTAACATGTTAGGGACTATCTTTCCTTTATATCACTGCCAGCCTGATCAGTCTTTCTTCTTTCAATTTCCTGCTTTTTCACATTTTGCTTTCCTTTTCATTTTACAGGAGCATGACTTTTACCTTGCTTTTGCTCCTCAAATAATACTGAGGAGGAAGTATAGGAAATTGAGAAAGAATTGCTAATTCAGTTTGTGTTTTCGAATTTGTTAACTTTATTATGAATACTATCATTTTGTCTGAGCATCATATGAAGATTATATGAAAGTTAATCAGGGGCAGTTGCAAATAAACTATCAGCACCAAGTCAGAGATAAAAATGAGGTTAAGTTCATTGACTCTGACATACTGAAAGGTTCTGCCTGACTTCTCAGCAATATAGAGTCAGGTGTGAAAATATGGTGTGGTGAGTTTTTTTCCTCTGGTTTGCTTGACTTGAGCACAAGTGCCATGAGGAGAGGCTGAGGGAGCTGGGGGTGTTCAGCCTGGAGAAGAGGAGGCTCAGGGGAGACCTTCTCACCCTCTGCAACTCCCTGACAGGAGGTTGGAGTCAGGTGGGGGTTGGTCTCTTCTCCCAGGCAACCAGCAGGAGGACAAGAGGGCACAGACTCAAGCTCTGCCAGGGGAGGGGTAGGTTGGATCTTAGGAAGAGATTTTTTACAGAGAGAGTGCTCAGGCATTGGAATGTGCTGCCCAGGGAGGTGGTGGATTCCCCATCCCTGGAGGATTTCAAGCTGAGACTGGATGTGGCACTTAGTGCCATGGTCTAGTAACCACAGCAGGGTTGGACTCAATGATCTTTGAGGTCTCTTCCACCCAGGTTGATTCTGTGATTCTGTGATTCTATGATATTCCAGAAATGCACTCTAACTAGTCTGTCTTTGACGACAACACTGAACAGCAGTAAAGAGACACTACTGTTTCCAGAGTTGTGACAATTTTTGCAATGTTTATTTCAAGTGCATCTTATTCTGAGAACAGGGTACAAAATGTGACTGTACTAGTATTTTAAAAGTACCAGATCCACTGGTATGTGCAAGCTGACTTCATACTCTCTTCTGTCTTCAATTCCGAGTACTGATTTTGATCTCTAGAGTTAATATAGCTTTAGGTCCAATGGTCTAAGTGTCTGCCTCTCTTCCTATATATGATCATTATAATCAAAACCAGTCAGGTGCTTTTGCTAGTAAACCTTAGATATCAAAGTCTGAGGATAAAAGCAGGATCTTCTCACTGTAGATCCATACCAAAGCATTTATTTCAAATAGGGAGCCAGAGTATGTTAATGCTGGTTTTTTGTGGCACACAAGAAGGTTGTTCTATAATCTTATGTTTAAAGATGTGTGGGTGGCAACAGTGCATACATTTACATATACTGGAAGATGAGTGGTACTGTTCAATTTATAGTCTGGTTTTAGACCAGTAAATGTACTAGAAAATGTTCAATTAGAACACAGGGTAAATAAATGTATAGATGGTATGAACACAGCTCAACTTTATTCATACAAATACGAAACCGAGTGTGATGAAGAAAGAAAAGAGCTGTACATGAGAAAAGGTCCATGTAGAGTCCATACTTCCATTCATATTGGTAGATTGAAATGTATGATATCAGAAAAATTCAATGCATTATATCAGTTACTTTTCAAGAGTCTCAAACTGTTGCTTTTTTTTGCCCTCAGACAAAAACAGAAGGAATAAATTATTTTATACTGAGGAGTCAACTTCCTATAATCAACCCAAATTTCTGAGTCATTGAGCATTTCTTTATGAACAGTCTGACTCAGTGATCATAAAGTATATTTACAAGTGCTAGAAATTTGTGTCTTTTTTTGAAGCCTGTGTTGCTGAAAAACATTACCATGTACACTTACTGTGACAGATAAATGCTTTGGGTATTTGGGGATTAAAACAGAGAGAGTGGCTTGAATTAGTACTCCATTCAGGTCATATTTAACCAAAGTATTTGTGATTTGCATAGTTTTCTAGAAGGGAGTTAGATTTTTTTTTTGCAAAGAACCAAAACATCTCTCCAAAACCACTCAAGGACTCTGGCCACAAAGTGTTTGACTGACTGCTGGATTTTAGAAGCTTTGTGAGATCAGAGACTTTTAAAAACAACATGTAGGCTGCAAGCAAGAATACCTGCCTGCCTGACTTGTGTATGTCAGCCAGGAAATACTAGAGGCCTTGATCCACTTCCTTCCCTCTCTAAAGATGCAACTATGAAGTAGGGAATGAAAAAGTAATTAAAAGAAGTTAAATTTAAATCTTTCCTCTGATTAGAGTGAAAGCCTGTTCCTCAACATTTTTATTAAATGCTTTTATTAAGCTTCAAGTTTTGGAGATGTTTTTGGTTTATTCATTTGCTTGGGCTTTTTTAGTTTTATAGAAAGAAATTTATAGTTGTGCTTGGGCAAGTGGAGGTTGTACCACATGCATAAAAACTTCTGCTGAAGCTGGTTAAAGCATGCGGGGGAAGATGTGAAAATTAATTTTCTAAAACCATGCAACTCTATGCTTTAATATAGAAAGACAAAAATCATGTGGACCTTCTAGCTGAATCCTACCACTGCAAAAGGTAAAAGGAATCACAATCAATACTCTAAACCTTGTATGGCAGTTACTTTGTCTCTCAGGGAGGATGAAATGATCGGAAAGGTTAGTTAACTAGCTACCCAAAATACTGTATCACAACACTAATGCTAGCACAAGAATGTCATTAATTGCATGTGGACATACTTGGGTGAGTATACTTGGGACAGGCTGACACCTAATCAAAACAAGACGTGGAAGTTGGTTTAAGTCAAAGTACTACTCCTACATGGGGAACGTACTCTCTTCTTCACCAGTTCCTAACTGAAATAGGCTATTTTTTCATTAAAACATGTGCCTCACAGGCTTATTCATGATGAAAGTTGAGGAACTTAGCATTCTTCCCTGAACAGGAGCATCTTTATGCAGAATAGTGACATTTGTCAAAGAGTGGTTTCTCAAAATACAATTCCCTCATATGCATTTCTGATGCTGAAGAATTAGACTATCAGTTTCTCCTCCCACTCTCCAGGATGTCAACACAAATTTAAAGATAAGTAACTGCTACATTTAACTGCAAATTTTCTGAGAATTCTTGGATTATGAGACCATGAGCAGAAAGATTAACAGAAACAGCTTGATCAATCAGAAGCAAAGTCAGGGCTTCCTTGACTGTTACACTGAAATTTTTCTGTCCAAATTGTTTGTGAGGACTTTATCACCTCACCCAAATATACAGACATCTTTTCAGCTCTATCAGATAATTACTGGCAGTCCCTTTCCATCTGCTGCATATGTAGTGCACAATACTTTGCACTGAGCTGTGATGTATTTGCACAGGAGATTTGATTTCCATGGCTCAGCACTGTGAACTGCAGTTTGGAATTGTCTCTCTGCTACCACGAAGAACTGTATTGTCAGTAAAGCTTGCAACCTCAACAGTTACCACCCTTCCTATTATCATTTATGAAATACTAAATTGCAAGCTCCCATGCCTTCAAAACTTCATCCTAATTCCTACACTTTGACTCCTCATTTCTAACCAATTATCTATCTTCTCTAGGACTTTGCATTCTCATCAAGCAGCAGTTTAACTTCTTTCAGAGTTTTTGGTGAAGTGTTGCTGAATGCTCTCTTAAAATCCAGGCATGGTCCATTCCACCCTTCCAAAGAGCAACAGGACAGCTGCACACAAATAGACTAATCAACTGATGAAAAGACAAAATGCTTTGAGAAGCAAAAGGCTACTAAAATATTCTCCATGCAACGAATATCGAGCAAATCCAGTGCAAAAGTATGACAGCCTATAGTGCTTCTGGAATCCAGCAATTATGTCTCTTTGGAATTCTGAGAAGGAGCTAATCCAGTCTAATGACTGTTGTATTTGTGCAGATTGCACAGATACAATATAAGAGAGGAAAAGAGAAAGTAAACATGGATTCATCCCACATACCTGTGGTCAGGGTAGACAGCTGGCAAGAACTGGTGAAAGACAGGACCTCCAGAGGGGCAATTTTTATTTTAGGTGTTCTAAAGATCTTCTGGATATTTTAAATTTTTCTATATTGCCACAGAGCCCTAAATTATTCATCTTAGCCTGAGTCCAGAATTTGGAACTGTCATACCTGTATAGCAGTATGGAAGCACCTTTATGAATTGCTGCTTTCTCAATTCTATGTCATGGAGAAGTTATTGGGTTTTTTTTAAATCTATACCTTCAACACAAATGCAATGAGTAGACTAAAATCAACTTAAAGGCACCTTCTATATAGCTTTATATTTTTCCTGAATCCAAAGATAGCATATCAGTATCAGACTCCTTTGATGATTAAATAGTGTTGCTGGCTAATATTCTCTTAAACATTATGTTTTTTCTTCAAAGCTTCCAGAGATCAAAAAGTTATCATACACCATGGCAAGAAATTCTGCACTGATTAGCAGCTGATAGATACAGTCAATAATCATTCTTGAAGATAAATGCAAAACTAAATAAAATCAGATTTTCAATACGATGAAATTGTATGGATTTCCATTCAGTCTAGGAAAAGATACAATTTAGCTTTTATATATAATTGATTGTTAAATCAGCATAATTGCATTAGCAATTCATAAGGTGTCCCTGCCCTCACTCAAGTCAGGACAGAATTCTCATCAGCCTCATGCCTCCTGGCAGCCTTGTCAGGTCTTTAGACTTGATGCCAAAGTACAGAACACTGACCAGGAACATTAACACTAAAGCCCATTGCAAAATTCACACATTGCAAATGGATTCACCTTAGCATCTTTACCTAGAAAGTGACATCAATGAGATGTGCCATATTACTTAAAAGACATCCTAGAGTGCTCTTTGAAACGGCAACATAAAAGAGATTACAATGTCCAGGGCTTGAAGCCAAACTGAACTGAGTGAATTGTGTGGCCAGCAGAACTAGGGAACAGCTCATCCCCCTGCACTCAGCACTGGTGAGGCCACACCTTGAGTACTGTGCTCAGTACCTCAAGGACATTGAGGTGCTGGGGTGAGTCCAGAGAAGCGCAACAAGGCTCATAAAACTTCTAGGAAACATGTTATATGAGGAACAGCTGAGGGAGTTGGGTTTGTTTAGTCCTGAGAAGAGGCAGCTCAGGGGTGACCTCGTTGCTCTCTACAACTACCTGAAAGGAGATTGTAGAGAGGTGGGAGATGGTCTCTTCTGCCATTCCTGCAGTGAGAGGACTAGAGGGAATGGCCATAAGATGAGACAGGGGAGATTCAGCTTAGATACTAGGAAAAATTTCTTCACTGCTAGTGTGGTCAGGTGCTGGAATAGGTCGCCCAGGGAGGTGGTGGAGTCACCACACCTGGCAGTGTTTAAGAGGCATCTGGATCTGGCACTGGAGGATCTGGTTTAGGGGTTAGAACATATTGGCAGGCTAATGGTTGGATTTTATGATCTTAGAGGTCTCCTCCAATCCTGATGATTCTATGATTCTAAAGGAAGAACTTTGTTCTTGGTATTTCTTATGTTCAGCTTCTTTGAATAGCTTCTTACATACAAGGAAACTATTTTTGATCAGCTGAATGTCAAAAATAATTACGTGGCATTCTGTCCTTACACATTAAGCCCAGTATCTCTCAATTAAGAAAACTAATTTTATATCTGGCAGTTCAGCTAAGATATTATTCCATAAACATAAAAATATTTTAATACTCTTCTTTCTTATTATTGCCAAATTAGAAAGAAATGATTCACACAGTCACAAGGATAGGACTGGTGCAGTGAGCTAAACAATTGCAAGAAGCTGCTCTGTGTATTTCTGTGGTTTGGAATTAGTGCCAAGTCGGAAGGAAAAGACATTCTCTGCATTTTCTAAAGCAAGATAAATACAGAAAAGAAATATAGATGAAAGATGGAACTGCTATCTGTAGACTCTGCCAGATTCTTTGGCTTTTTGGCACACCTATTGAAGCTGGCAGACTCAGCCAGTAGCAATCTTTTCCATTAAAAGAAGCAGCATATATTTTGATTTAACATACTTTGTTTGTGCATTTTTAAGCTTCAGAAATGTCTATTTAAATTTTTTTTAATGATTCCTTCTGCACAGTTGGCTGCAATTGCACTTATTTGAAATGGCTCATTTATCACTAAAAGAGCTGCAGGGCACAGCTACTGTTAAACAGCTCCAACAAACCTAAAGCTTAGTGGGACAAGCTTCTTTTTATAAGGCTGAAAGATGTTTCAAATGTGCCAAGAGGAGTTTTATGCCAGCCTCGAGGTTTGTTATCCAAATGTTACGAAATTAGAGGTCTCCTGAAGCACAGAGTTTGGGCAAAGATAAGCTGCTCTCCCTTAGGCTGCTGTTTTTTCCCATCAATGATCAGCCAGATTTTAACAGAACACTTGCTACGTATCATAAACTTTAGTAATGTGAAATTCTGAAAACAATAATCTAAAGTCTGAGGCTTAATCTATACTGAAGCCAAAATTCATACCTTTGGCGATGGTGCAAGAGCAAAATGTTTCACATGGAAGTGACCCTGCTTTATGAATGGTGAAATTTTGCTTATTATGAAGGTAAAGGGTTACTGGTTCCTGGAGCTGAAACTGTAAGAGAAATGTTCACACCTGGCAGTTGCAAACACAATAGAAAGTGCAGTGGTGTAACATTGTCTATTTTCATTAATCCTTCTGAAATGAAACAAAATATGCTAGTATTGGACTCAGTTTATGGAACCAAAATTGAAGTGCGATGTGATCAATACATTTGTGGGTGAAGGGATTTGGCAATCTTTCTATACACGACAGACATGCAGAAATTTTGGAATCTAGTGCCCTCTTTCTTGATGTCCAAGAACTGTAACAACTAATTTATAAAAAGCACCAGGCATCAACTTGGATTATGTGCCAAACACGCCGTATCTCCAGCCTGAACCGTGGAGCCTGAATAGAGCAAACCATTACAGTTCCAAAGGGGATTCTTCCCAACTTACAATAACAATATAAAGATGTAAATTGCAAACACATACTATTATACCCCAATAATACTATTGCATAGATACTGTATAAAATAATTTGGATTGATTTATAAAAATATTATCTTAAACCTTGCTTAAAAATATAAAGCTCCACATTCTGTATTCAATGTTCTCACCAAAGCCTCCCAGAAGAAAACAACCAACCCCATTGCTAAATACTCCTGAGGAAGTAGGTGCCAGTGCATTTGCATTTAATTTTCTATACTATATATAGTATGTGACAAAAGGTTGGGTTTAGAATGTTTTCAGTAGAAATTACTAGTAATTGTCTTGCATATTTTGTAATTCACGTCTCTTTATTTCACAAAGATGGATCTTGTGAAAGTATTTTCACATAAAATAGTTAGCCAAAACTTCTTGTAGGGATTTATGACTTTAGCAAACAATGACCAACTTTCTGGAAGCTCTGCACAATAAATTACAGAAAATGTATTTTTTAATACAGTCATTATAGCAAAGTATAAAAAAAGTCTCCAAATATTAAATCTACATTTCACAATAGCTTTCAGAAATTGTGGCTAAACAAACTGGTTGTATATCTTGGATTATTACAAGGGAATGGAAGAAACTAACCTTTCTACCACTAAGAACTGAACTCAAAAAGCACAAATACATCCTATTAATTCAAGATAGAATTCAGAAAATACATTATAGCTGTTATTCCTTCTTTGCCAAAAAACCAAAACCAACCAACAAACCCAAACTGAACACATCCACTCCCTCTCCACCTTCCCCCTCCATGCATCTCTTGAGGCTGCAGCTTGATGGAAATACAGGAATGAATCTGATGGATTAATTAGAAGAATATTAAAATTTATGATTATACAAATCAAGTCCCATCCTTAGGAGCATGAGTCTCCACTTTGCTCACCTTATTGTACCAAGCAGTTGAAATTAAATTTTCGGCATCCCTGGTGATGTTCTTATAAGCTACAGCAACTGATATTCTAGAAGGAATCTAATAATATTTTGCCTTATTAAGAAAGCAGAGTGATTCCATATTGGGCAAATAACACCAGAAACCAGACTACTCACAGAGTAAGGCTGAAGATCAGTTCTATGCACTGGTAGGTTGGATAGACACTTTCAGTATTAAAAACTATCAGAACATGAATGGAAAATCTGATCTTTTGCATTTCAGATATGTATCTTAATCACTAAGTTAATGGTTCCTCTAGCCCAAAAATAATTAGTTCTGTATGTACAATGGAATAAGAGGAGGAAATGGACTTGTTCATAGTGCAGCACAGAATACTATCTTTGAATAAATTTGTTTGGATAATAAAAGCATCTCAGAACAATGCAAAGCTTAACAGAGACTAATTTACTTTGACTTCATGTAGCCTTCAGCACAGACACACACACATGCAAAAACCTGCCAAGAGCACCAGTTATGGCTCCCATATGGTGTAACTGCCTTAAAGTCTGGGGGACTGGCTACTATCCAGCAGTTCTAGATTTTTTAAGCTCACAGTCAGTATTTGGTACTTATGTTTTACATCAGATAAATAAGAGTTGCAGCTATGAATTAGCAGCAATTGTATCCTCATTCGCTTGAACTATCAAATATCATCATACAAATTTTTTTACATATTTTTCCTACCACTCCATTCCTATCTGTTTGTTCATCTCCACCTGGCTGTGTGTTACATTTAAATTGAAAGTTTGCTGAGGTTGTCTTCTTCTTATGTGGGTACACCTCACTCCCTAGCAAAGTGAGCTACTTATCTGTGATCAACCATCACAGTACATACAACAAATGCATAAGTAGAAAAATCAATACCTTTCCCAGTTGCTGGTTAATTAATTTGGAATTCAAGCAGAAACTTTGTTAAAACATCAAGAGATCCTTGTATTAGATACTGGAAATCACCTCACTGGGAAGATCTCCCTAAATGTTTTAGAATATTTATGTACCATCTGATTGAGTACTTGCAAAGGTAGAATTTTCTTGGCAGGCAGAACAGGCATTTTTTAGCTTTACTCTTTACAATCAAAGCCACTGGTATTCTTTTCACAGGCCTTAATCCATTTGTGTCTACATAATTCAAAAGTATTTACCACTTTCTCAGCCAGTGAACTCCTTCAGTTTTCTAATGAATTTTATCTTTGCCAAAGCTGGAATCCTCAACTGTGGAAAGGCAATATTTTGTTTTATAGGCATTACAAGAAGAGTGAGTGTGTTGGTCTCTTAAAATTTTCCTCTCTAAAACAATAAAATGCTGAATACATTTTGCAGCTTCTTTTAAATTGTGAATTATCCTTAAAAAAAATGAAAGCTAAGTCATCTGACATCTATAGTGCATTGACAACAATTAAAATCTGATTTGATCTCCTGAAAAAAAGAATCACTTTATATCACAAGGTCTAAATTCACTGGTGATTTTCACTCCTGTGCATGAAGGCAAACATTATAGCATGCAAAGTTTAACCTAGGGAACATTTTCCAAAAAAATCACGGAAATCAAAGTAGAAAATTGGCTGAGTATGAACTTTGAGGGCAATACTGTGGCCAAACGGAATAATGAAAATCTCTGGTGTTCAAACCAAGCTTACATAGAAACAGGGAAGTTATTTTACCTGTTTTAAGTATTCATACAGATATTACTGCAATACTGAATTCTGTTCTGAAGTATGTTGGCAATTCAGTCCAAAAGGGAAGTTCAAAGATAAAAAACCCCAGAACCGACACACAAATATAAATCAAGAATTAAAAAGATGGAAATTTCATCAGCAATTACACTTGCTTAGTTAATTAAAAATATGACAATGAGAAAAGCCATTTGATTTTCTTCAATAAGAATGTGTATGAGAACAGAAGTTATGTAGAGCTTTTCAGTTTACCAAACAACAGTATCATACATGTAATTGCATAAGATAAAGCTAGACAAACCTTAGGCTACAAATAAGGAGCAAATGTTTTTATGGGGAAGGTATTTAACTACTGGAACAAGTTATGATGGCTCTGGTAGATTTTCCATTGCTGGAATTTTTAAAGTAAAGAGTCGGTGTTTTTCTAAAAGATATACTCTATGCCAAACAGAAAAAAAAATGAAGCAATGTCTCTGGTTTGTATGAGCACCAGTCAGACCAGATCATTCAAACGATCCTTGTGGTATTATAATGTATGCACCTATGACTATTTAACATGAGAATAGTGACTAGTTTACTGGACCATAATCTTATTTGGGCTTTTTCAGGATTGGCACATTACCTTTCTTCCAGCCCTGCAACTTCCCCTGTACCACAAGCTTGTTGAAAAGCAACATTCAAGAGGATATTGATTTAAATTCAGCTGTCTGAAAGCTAGCTGTTTAGTCTGAGCTAGTCACCTAGGTCCTTTCTATACTCAGTGGAGAAAATTAGGTACTTTCATGAGTCTATTCCTTGCAGATATCTTGGGCATCTATTTTCAGCTAGGACATGTCTGCAGGTGTCTCTCTCTTTCCATTGACTACAGAAGGTGTCTTAGTTTAGACTACTTCAAACTCCATACCTAAAAGTGGCCAAAGTTAGATGAAAGGAATCCATCCTTAATACTCCCAAGATCTCTTTCAAAACCCTTGGATTCAAGTTGGTTAGATCCACTAATTTAAAACATTTGGCTTTATTAGATCATATTCAAAGTGTGCTTCAGTTACTGCTGGGCAGATTGAGTTTCATCGCCATCACGGCATATAAATGTAACTCATCTGTATTTTTCTAGGAAAAGAAAAATTAAATTTATTGCACTATTATTCAGAATTCTGTCATTCCTGTCTCATAATGAACTGGATTGTATGTTCATTTAAAAATGTTCTCCACTGCCTTGGGATGATATTCACCCCATTAAAGAGAGATACCTACAGCATAGATGTGCAGATCTGACCTTTGAATTTGCACTCCCCCTATAGCCAAAGGAGACCAGAAAATATCGCCAGGGTCTTATCTTTGCATAAACATCCAAATTAAGAGAGATGAAACACAGTAAATTACTTATTCCTCTTCCTTGACTATTATAAGAATTGAGGTAACTATTTCAGTTTGGCATGTGCACAATGTAAACATTTAAAGTTAATATGAATTATTAATTTGCTGGATTTTCTTCTTCCACAGCATGACTTTGTCTGCTTCTTTTCCCTTGTTCTTACTTTTTTCATTACTTTAATAATCTCCTCAGAGGTCTCATTAGCCTCATAATAAAAGACTGGCCTCAACTCTCAAGGTGATGAGGCCGTTCAAACTTCTAGGCCTTCTTTACACGGAAATAATGACGTTCCACAGAGCCAAATTCTTTATATCACTCACAAAATCAGAAAACTAACTTCTACAATAGCAGCAAGTAATTTCCACAGTAAATTATCTTTTATCTTTCTTCATTTGCAAAGGAAGAATGACCAGGAATAAACGGTTGCATCTTTTTCACTTGTACATATTTTGAATCTTTTGAAATATCTGAAGTATTTTAGAAGGTATATCATGAGTAGTTGCATGAGTGCCCACCCTATAGGCACCACCATCCTCACTTAGTTCAGAAGCAATCCCAATCTATAGCTTGCCAAAATATCCAAGAAGGAGGGTGACTAGCACAAAGTAGCATTCTATTGGCTTGATATGGTCTCTAGGATAACGATTTAAATATTCTTTCAGTACCTTCAGATGACTCAAATTCTTCCCTTAAAACACGTTTAGACTCATCTTTTCACTACTAAAGTAGCTGCACTTCCTCAATCTTCCATAGTCTTCTTACAACTCATCTTAAAAGAACATCCCTGTAGTCTTAATGGACTGTTAGATTTTTTTCATGAATAAACTTGATTGTTTTAAGGTTTCAGCAGCAGTCAAATATAGGTAGACATCTTTGTTCCCTTGCAATAGCTTTAAGGGTGATCTGCTGTTTACATGAAGAATGCGGTGTTGGCTTGGTCCTGCTTTCTCTTGTCTGTGAATTTTCTTATTTCTCTTCTCTCTAACTGTGACAGTCTCCAAGTGTGAAGAATGTTGCTTGGTAGTCCTGCTTACCTTGGCTAGAAACTGCCAATCCCCTATTGGATTTCTCTTCTCCCTTGGTTTGTGGATGGCTATCTCCAATCTTTTATTCAGGTTGATATCTGCTCTTTAGTCTGATGCCTAACAATTCCTCCTGCTGTCCAGTGTCTCACGTGTCATTACTTGGTCTTTAAAAACACAAATCTATTTTCCAGCAGAGTACGTGTCATTACTTGGTCTTTAAAAACATAAATCTATTTTCCAGCACAGCCATGAATTTTTACTTCAGAAAGAGGAAATATTTTCTGGTGTTTGGTAGAAAGAAAGCACTGATTCATCTGTCACAGGTCATAACCATTGTTCCATTCCCAGTAATAAGAATATCGAATGTGGAACAGAACATAAAAGAAAAACTTCATAAACTGCCTTTCTAAACTTCCTCCAAAATCACCCTGTCTGTCTACACAGAATTTCACATGGCAGCTAATACACACCAGTTATTTCTCAACTTTTTTGTCATATAGCCTCATTTGAGAAAACTGAATGTATTTTGAGTGCAGTCACAACAGATGAAAACTTAGAACATGGGTTTTCTCTCACAACTGTGTGCAAACACCTGTAGTTTTGTGATTAGCAAATACTGTTTGAAGCAGTGGCAAAACGTGAAATATGAGAATCTGGCTGAAATTACTTTCCCTATATAATTTTATTCCTGGTTTCCTAGACAAAAACATGTACCTACACATTGCATAGTGAATGGTCAGAGAGTCTAATGCTTACAGAAAGTCTCTGACCAACTGTTCAAGCACTCAGCAACCGTGTCATTCACACAGTGCAAATGTTTCCCTGAAGCATCAGACTTTGTGTGCATGTGAACACAGCACACCAACATGTGCTGAAGAACACCTGGGATTATGCATATGTTGTAACCTAGTGAGAACTACAGCAGCTGTGACATTAATCCAACTGGGCATGATTACTGAAACACCAGAAATCTGGTAAAAGGATGAAAAAA
>NW_008661008.1:32524-60342 GCF_000695815.1 Acanthisitta chloris | reverse complement strand
GCAGGAATATGATAGGTCCTGCAAAAACCTGTACATAACAACCCCTATATAACTACAAAGTATGCTTTCAGTCAGCTACTCACTGGAGAGCCTAGAAGAATGAAAACACATGGACATTCTGTCATCACTGAGAAGAATGGAGCAAAGATATCCAATAACACAGTGCTGCAACTACTGTCTGACCTGTGCTGGGCAGACCAACTGAATAGTCCAGGCAAGATTCAGCACTGTACTCACTCTCACATTTAAGAATTATATCTCCTCCACACACTTTCCCTGCCATCTGGGAATGCCTCTCTAGCCTTTCTGAAACTCCAGTAATTGATTCTTGATGGCAATTCCAACAGTACCAGCACAGAAATCAAGCTCATAAACACTGGTGGATTGACCAGCTGTGCCCTGACCTGTTATGGTGCATATGTTGATTTGCTTCATGATCTGCTTAGTTCTGGCCACACAGAACAAAAGCACTTGGACAAGCATTTATGGAGAAACCATCATAGGTCCAACAGAACATAGTTTTTCAGACTTCACCACATTTCACTTATTTATCCTCACTGGATAGGCAACACTATGTCTCACTGGTCTAATTTATCTTCTCAAAAGGCCTATTTGTTCCCTCATTTTGCTTTGCCATTCTAGGTATAACACAATACATAAGCACCAGAAAGTGTTTGGGAACATCATAGCAGCATAATTGTTAATTAAATCAGACTTTATTTAAGGCTAAAAACTCTAGATGACCATAGGTATTGTCCTCTTGTGGGTAGAATTCCATACCCTGAAAAATAAGGGCAAAACCAAACTACATACTTCTTTAAAAATGGAAATGCCTATGCTGCATTCATGGTATTAGAATAAGGCAAATCATCTGACACTGAGCTCCATGCTACCAGGCCTAGACAGTTAAGAAAGTTCAAGATATCTTAAGAGAGCTAGCTCTGATGACCTCTTACTGCACTTGCATCACTCTATGGCCTAGGGAGAAGAGACCATGGTTTAGGTTTTTCACGGTTTATTAACATGAATCTATGGACCTACTAGCTATGCACCCTCTAATATGGTCCAGGATCCAGTTAGCTTTCACCTCTCCTAGGCACCAGGCTCATGTTCAACTTGTTTAATCTACACTTCAGGTCTTTATTTCAGCAGAACTGCTACCCTGGCTGACAGTCCCAAATGAGCCAAAATGCAGCTGCTTCTTGTCATACTACTAACACACACCTGCTTATATGACACAAATACATGTGTGCTGGCACACATGATGAGATTCAGTCATATATCCTCTCATGTGTTCAGGTCATCCTTCAGCTAAAGGATGAGAGGCACTTCTACTTTGGTTCTGTAATGAACCACACACAAACCCACATTCAAACACCTGCTGTAGTATAAAAATACAAGTTTCTTGCACATGAGAAGTGCACCCTGGACAAAAAGCTTAAATGTAACAAACATAACTCAAGTCTCTTTATTTTTTCAGTTCTTTATCTTTTCAGTTCTCTTTTTTCTCCCTTTACATATTATAGTCAATCCACAATACTGTGAATAACAAAAAAAAAGATACACTTGTGATATTTTTCTGTACATCTCTACTTACCAGTGAGTGCAAATTAATGTTTTTAATTAGTCTAAACACTTTAACTAGGACCGAAAAATAGAGATTAACCTAGATGCAGATGGAATTATTACAAAAATGAATCATGAGAATTGACTTTATGTAGTATGTTCAGTGTGCTACAACTTATAAACCTAAAATCTTCACAATAAAATGAATTCAACCAACAGATGACAGGAGGTCAGAAATTGGGTTGGGTCAATTGAACAGAGAGATAAGCAACACTAAAATATCAACAAGCACTAGTTTCAAACTGAGCTGTAGTACAGTATATATTCCTCTGTGCTGTGTAGACAGTATAATGCAACTGTGATAGGAATGTGTTACATTCCAGCACTGAAAGGGTAGCTTAGATTTGAGTAAGTTCAAGCACAAGCATTTAAAATCTTTGAATATTTTTAACCAGTGGATCCTTTAAACTCAACTACAGACAAATGTATGATAATGTGGGACCATTAACTGTGCTAGAATTGAAACTGCTCACAATAATGTGCACTATCGCAAGGGCAGGCATAAAATCAACATTAATGGCAACATTGCACCATGAGTCAACTTTTACTGCCAATGCATTTACCTGAACATGAAGTAAAATGAAAAGTCTGCATGCAGTGAATCTTTCAGAGAATTTATGACAATTGAGAACTCCTACTATCTCCATCTCTAAAGAGCCAGTATGAGCCAGAATGTGCTCATACTTACCTCCTAAAATAAGAATTTTTATAAGTAAATGCTGAATTCACTGAAACAGCTGCAGGTAAACTAAGCCTTTCTATTGTTCTATCTTAATTCATCCCCAAATGCAGTTACACTCAGTTTCTAAGTGACTTCCTGACATATTAGGCAACTATCCATTAAGATAACCCAACTTCTTTTGCAAATGTCACTTGAGAATGACAAAATGCTGATGTGACATCACTACCAGCCTAGGTCAGAGTCAAGCACTCTAAAGTGAATGTTCACATTGTATTTCTGTTCCCAACAACCACCCAGCTGTAGTATGTTTAGCACTGAAATCCTGTTCTCTAATTAACCAAACGTTTTTAACATAAAGTTTTAAAAAATTGTGGTACACAGCAGTATTCAAGAACCATTTCACATTTCAGATCTCTTCTTTTGACCATGCCAAACCCCTTCAATAATTTGAACCCCAAATAAGAAAAACCTTCCATCTCACCTTCACCACTCCATGTTCATGCATGGTAATACAGTTGCTGGGATCCTCTGAAAGTTGATATAAAGCCTGAGCTGTAGCTCTATGAACTGATGGATCACTTGACTTCAAGTAACGTACTAAAGGAGCCACAGCCTTGGTCTCTCCAAAGGCAACTCTATTGTTCCCTGACATGCAACAGTGGGAAATGGCCTCAGCCAAATGACATCTTATTTTGTTACTCTTCTGAAGAAGGCAAAAACATAATCAATTAAAGGCAACATACCACATTAAAAAAAATCATAGGAAAGCAGAATTGTATTTTCAAGCATCTTTAAGGCATCCTAGTTTAACTGCAGTACAATTAAAACTGGACAGAGCTGTAAGGCATAGAGTTAGTAGTCCCTTAATATTCTTTTTGTAGGAAATGTTGTAAATTTTTATATTATTTCAAAGATACTTTTAGACTGACTGGAAATTAGATAAGATAGCATTAAAATGGAAAATATAGCCCCATCATTGAGATCCTCTGCATGTTCAGATTTATTACTTTCTCAACCATTTGTGCTTTTTTCATACGGCAGCTGCACCTCTCAAAAGCAATATTCCACAAGAGTAACTATTAAAATGAAGCTCATCTTCCCAAGCAATTTTAGTACCAGACACAGGGTGTTTTCATGTCCAATATGCATCTCATAGAGGAAGGATTCTACAGCTTTTCCTTGTAGTTGCTGCAAAATCTACTGCTCCTGTCACAACCTCTTAGTTACACTGTCTGACATAAGAAATTCAGATACTTCATATAATAAGTTTAGATGTTACTTACTGTGTTTGCCAGTTTGGACAACAGAGGGACAACTCCATGATCTGTTATAATTGCTAAGTTTTCTTCATCTTTAGCTATATTTGTAATGGCTGCACATACACTTGCTAAAACTTCTTTATTCTTTGATTTTAGCAACTTTACTATCAGTTCCAAGCCACCAACAAAGGATCGAACCATTTCCCCAGAATCCTAAAGGAGAATCAAAAGAAACAACGTTTTAAAATATTCAATCTGTATTTATATGCAAATGTTTCAAAAAGAGACATGACATTTATTCAAAACTGCAGCTATTACTGTGTTGTCTTCATCAAGAAATCTGGCTAATTCACAACTTGTCGCTCTCTTGATTGGCATATGAGAGTTAAACTGTTTTACATACCAACATCTAGGCAGAAATTCAATGCCTAAATAAGGGTGACTATATTTTTTTATACCACAGTATATTCTTTATAGCCTTAAGTTGTTGCTTTAGGAGGGTGTGAGTCTCCTTATAGGCTGTATCATATTGGCCAGACAGCTGCCTTGCATATCTTAATGCATCTAACACAGCAAGAGACACTCCTGTTTAGGCTCTCATCATATTTTCTATTTCCTACATTACATCTGATAGCTAAGACAAAGGAGTGGTAATATTAGTTTCCTGTATTGATGCAAAAGAGTATTCAGGAATATTTAAGAGAGGAAGTTACAAAAGTCATAACAGCAACTGTGGGAGAACCGTGGTGCACCTCAGAGTATGAAAAATCAATGTAAAAAGTGACTAAAGGATGCAAAAATTACTTTGGAAAAATGTCTATGCCCTTAGAAATTCAATAGAAAACAATATGCCTTGATATTGAATACAATGTGCAGAGCTGGTCTATTTTTTGTGATGTTGAAAAAGTTGTAATAAAATTAGAAAAGGTGTAGAGAAATACAACAAGAATAATCATAGTAAGGAACTGGTTTGTAGAAGGAATGACTAACAAATTAGGACACCTAAGGCAATAAAAGAGGAAAACAAGGAGCAGTATGGTATAGATGTACAGAATCCTGGGTACAGTGCAAAGGACACACAAGGATCTCTCTTCTGGGAGCATCAGATGAAATTAGCAGGTGGCACACTCATAATCAAAGTTATTTTTAAACAAGATGTTGAAAGTCCTTGTAGCAGGATTGCAGTGACACTTAGAAGTTTGTATGTTAGACAAATTCACATTAAAAAAAATTAAGGCTTATTTGATATAAAATTATTCGCTCTGATTTAGAAACTTGGATTCTTGAAGGTGGATTTCTTGAAGGTGGAAGAGCCATGGATTTCTTGAAGGTGGAAGAGCAGTCTGGGAAGAGAACCAAGGCTACAAGTTTTCCCTGTTTCCCTGTTTCATTAGGCATCCCTTGTGGGCCACTATGAGGAACAGAACATTGTGTCAGTGAACCTTTGGTTTGACACAGCATTGCCTGTTCTCACACTTTTGTGTTTATTACTGAACTCATATTGTCAAGCACATCTTTACATGTCATGTGTAAAACTGAAAATCAGTAGTTTTGGCACTGTGGGACTGAAGTAACAGGTATGGAATTCAATTGGTTGCCTCAAGCAAAGAGAAACTGGCAGTGTCTGATAAAGTGACATGCAGCACACAGTACTTCATGTACCTTAAAAGCACCTGGGGTATAAATCTAAGATTTAAGTGCAGATTCTTAACTAGTTACATAGTCATTGACCAATGCTGTACACCAAGACCCATTGCACTCCATTAAACTGAGATGCTTGAAAAGAAATACCTCTCTCACTTTGGAAAGATGTTCCAGCATTTAATATTACATTATTTTAGACTTCTTTTAAGTTTCTTTGTGGATAGAACCAATGTCATAATAGGAAAACATGCTTATTCAATCTGTGCCAACAACTATGGAGAAGGGGTTCTCAGGATGCCTAGTTATATAAAGTCTGAAAGACACCACCACAAAATGCAGCAGCATTTTCAGAAACTTCATTGTAAACATAATTAAGAAAGAGGTGGATGGAAAATCAAGTATTGCAATGCAATCTGGAGAAACCACCCTTTCTACTCAAATGGGCCCATCAGTTGAGTGGACCTTTCTGGTAAACATAGATATTTGTGTTTTATCAGAACTTCTTTATACAATCTGTAATCTAGCCTGGTTTTTCTTGTTAGATTTTCAACCTTTCAGATGTGAATCCGTAAAGATGACTAGTTCTCTTAAAGTTCTTAGTCCAATAAACAAAGAAACTAGGGAAGTACTTAATTATGGCTAACTGTCTTCTGTTTCTACAAAAAAGCACATGAAGTACTGACTAAACAATAGATACAGGTCAGAAACCACTGTGAGGAAGAACTTTGGGTGTTTTTGGATGGTCATCTAATTTTTATGGAACTATTAGCTAGAAGTAAGTGTCAATTTTTATGGAACTATTAGCTAGAAGTGTGCCATTAGTGCCCAAATCGTACCCTTCACAAAGGGCACTGAAAACAGGAACTGAAAATAGGGCAGAGGAGATTCCTAGTGATATTGGGGTGACACATCTGCAGGTGGCATTGGACAGTCTGGTGTCAAACTGTTATTACACTGGAAAGAGAATCAAATGGTCAAATGGTTAGCAGCAACTTTGTAGAAGGAATTTTAGCCTGTGCGTCTCAGTGGTCATAAATGTGCAAGGATGGAAAGAGAGCTCTGCAAGTGGGATTACTTTAATTTGCCTCCTCCAACAGGTCAATAGGAGAATTTTGAATAAAAACTACCAGGCACTCTCCTGAAGCCCTTTGGACTTCATGAAAGTGCAAACATGGATGGCATGAACTTTCCTAGGGCTAGGGAGTGACCCTGAGACCAAGAATGGTTTTGATTGTATTTATTTCGTTTTTGGGGCTGATTTATGAGCAGAGTAGGGTCCAACTGTATTGTGTCTGCTTTGCTGAGCAAATCCATCACACTGCTCATGGACTTGGTAAATAAAAATTCCAGAAGATGCTGCAGTTCATCTTTTTTCCAGTTCTCGGTCTACGTGTCAAAAAGAACTCTTAACTGTGATGTTTCCTTCTCACAGAAAGCAGAAGCAATGGGTAGGTCTGTGGGGAATGAACCATTTTCCACCACAGAAGGGAGAGGTTAAAGCCATATACCGTAAGGGTAAAAACCAGAAGCCACAACATGTGGAAAAAGGGCAGTATCCAAGAGCAAACCTCATACTGAAGTCCTTAAAAAAGTCAGAATGAACAAATAACAGAGGTCCTTATAGAAATTAAAACAGAATCTATGTGTTTATCCAGAAGAAAGACAATAGAGGTTTGTGACTCAGAAAAGCAGCTGAAACAGAGAAGGAAGGGCAATGCTCTGCCACTTCTATTACCATGTGAGCCACACGAAAAGGCAGGTAGGCTTACAGCAGATTTCCCATGGATCCACTAGCATAAACATTCCTCTGTCATTGCTAGTGTATGCACACCACAATGTAAATACATGTACAGAAAATCTAAATAAAAACACCGTTTCTCGGTATCAGTTCTCATGTTGCTCTTGAAATATTAAAATTTGACCAAGGTTGGTCAGTAATGAGTTACAGTTTTCTACACACAAATTTCTTACCTATATTTATTCAAGGGCTAAATAGCTAAATGACCAGACATGGGAGAAGGAAAGACAATAAGATATTTTATATTTAGTTCTGTTCCTTAAAAGTTACTACAAAAGTGTGTGTTACCTTGTGTATAAATATTGGCTCAACAGATGAGAAAGCCTTCTGTTCAACAGGCAAACACTACAGTAGAGTGTCCAAGATTTGAAAATTAAAATTACTCTGCTGGTTCAGATATCTGTGTATTATTATTCAAGCTTTTGAAAGATGTTCCATGAAGAGATGAGATAGACTGTATCTCATCTTACTGAACCAATACGTACATTTTACATTTTCCTACCTGTACATATTTTCTTTCCAGGTGATTATAACTCTATTTGTCAAATTTCTCTTCTAACAATCTTACACTTTCCATATTTTGTAAAGGAGCACAGTACAATTGAACTGATGGAATAATATATAAAAAATCCAGCAGTGAGTAAAAGAAAAGAGCTTCAATAATCATCTGTGAAACCAGCTAAACACAAGGACAGAACCTTCTACCAGTGATGAAAAGCAGAGGGAAACTGCAGAAACCACGTCAGGAAAGTTTCCCAAATGTGATTGTGGGTGTAGTCTGGTGGTCTGTGCAAGACAAAGAGAAAAGCAAAGCAGCAGCAAATTTGAAGAACAATGAGCAGAAAGAAGGACCAAAATGAGAGGTTTAAAATCCATTATATTATGTCCAAGATTTCATTTTTTTCGAAGAAATTCAAACAACAAATATGATCTTTCTGGTATCATTTTGTAAAACCACATACTTGCTTTGTACAGTAAATTTCTACTTTTTTTAACTGAAATACGTGTATTTATTATATAAAATTTCCATAGTTCAAATATATTTAAAGAAGAAATTATATGAAGTTGTGTCTGTGATTGTAGAGGTCTGGATTTAATTCTTTGGAATCTATGCACTTCGAGTATACTTGCACTAATGATCAGATCACTGTTCATAGCACAAAGCCTAAAATAACTTCTGTGATTTTAGTTTCCAAATACTCTCAGGAATTTTAATCTACACTTCTTTTCATTAATGTAAGAGAAGAAAAATAATATATAACATGTCTTTGGAAATATTTTATCATTTTTGTTTCAAATAGAAAAGAATGCAATCTTTAAATTCCACCTTCTAAATTAATTTACAAACAGCTTACTTTGTCTGACAACCCAAAGGGTTTGGAAATTCCAGTCATGAGGGTGTGTGCAGGTATCCTACTTATCCAGAGTAAATTTTATCAATGTGCACCACCCTCCCCTCCCCCCTTACCTATAGTGATGAAATTCTACTCAGGTAGAATTAAGCAGGGGAAAAAAAAATGACATGGTAAGAATAAAGCCTAAGAAACAGGAATTATAGAGAAAAATATTTGTAGAACCACTGATAAGCAATAGATTAGATAATTTTATTGTATACATCTGAGTGCACATGTTAATGACAGGTTGAATGCTTCTGTTTTATCAACAGCTGAACAAAGTTAGAGCCCAAACACAAAGACATATAAGAAGCAATTAAAATGCTCAGAAAGATTGGGGTGGAGGAAGAACACTTTACTGTATTAACAGGAAATGACTTCATTTTAAATCTTCAACATTATTATACCTTTTAATGTAACATTTAACCTGAGGTGACACACGAAAACACATGGACTGTTAAACTACATTTAAAGTGGCTGAAGAAGACAGGAAGAGATAACAGGACTTTTTGTGATGATATCTTCCAACTAGCAGACAACAAAGGTTTTATCCTCAGAAATGATGATAAATACTCATTTAAAATTGGATTCAAAAGGAGGAGTTTGCAATTTCAAGCAGTAAAAAAACACCTACCTGGCATAGATGCTGAGGCCAGCAGTTACTTGCTGAGCATTAGTGAGGCTAATAAAAGCCTCATCCTGCTACTCTAATTACTTATTTTCATCTTACTGAACTGTGTGGCTATTAACAAAATTTAGTTAACTTTCCCTTTTCACTTATTTCTATATTAGTTTCAGCCAAGAGCAGAAATACTGTGAGACAGACCAGCTTTGCACAGTTTTTTTAATTAAGAGCAGAAACTATCATGGTATTTGCAGAACAACAGATTTGGAAAAATCACTTGATCTCTGCAGTATTTATACAAGGAGAACATTTGGGATTTTTGAGCTCTCTCATCATCATATTATATGATTCTTTGTGTTTATTTTCATTAAGTAAATAAAGTTCATCAGTCTTAAGTTGAGATAGACAGCTCTTGTAGAAGAACTATTGGATGCTTTTGTGACTGAATTACTTTCCTATTTTTTCCAAAGTGAATACTGTTTTCTTTATTTGAAAGACTTAAAGATAAACACCTATTACCAAAACACATCATGTTTATTTTTTAAAATACTCCACTTGAAAGATAAAAGTGCCTCCACTAAAAACAAGTAGTATTTCACTCTTAGAACATCTCAAAAAGCTTAAGGTGTCAAAACCAATTTGTCACATTGAATTGCTTTTGCCCAAAAAAGTGATGGTATGGCTGTGCAAACAAACTTCAATTATCAAGAGTCATCTTTAAACTACCTTTTCTTTAATGAAGGAAGCTGTTCCCTTTCATCTACTATTGCCAACTGAGTAACTTCTCGTTCTAATTCACAGACCTATTTAAAATTCAAAATAAAGAAATACAACAGAGGTTTCTATATAATAGCTGCTCAGTGAAAAGTGGAAAGACATAATTTATATAAGGAAGTTTCTATTTGTTTTTCTTATTTCAATAGTAATATTAATCCAATTACTTTATATTTAAAGGCTATTTTTACTCCTGTCTATCCAGCTATAGAGGCTTCCACTGTAGCAGAGCAGACAAAGAAACATCTTGTAAGATGAGACTTCTTCATTACATCTCAGATTTTCTTCTGTGTTGGGAAAACAAGAACAGACAACAACATGGATTTTCCTGTGCTCTTTTCCTCATGGACACAGCTAAAGTCAGAGGAACAAAGCAGAGTCACTTTCACACTGTTCCAATGCTGCTCCATGACCTGTATGAGCAGAATTCCTCACTCTTGGCTCTTTAGGGATTTGATCATCACCCCATTAACTACTTGGCAAGTATATTGTTATTGACAATTTCAAGAAACCAAAGTAAAGTCCATTATCCAAGAGTACAGCCCCAGAAAGTATTCAATATCTGTTCTTTAAAAAATAACATTATCCAAGAGTACAGCCCCAGAAAGCATTCAATATCTGTTCTTTAAAAAATGGTGGGGGGAAAAAGTCTACATAGTCACTAATGCAACTTTTAGTAGCCCTTTTGTCTATTGTTTCCCTTATTTTTCAGTCTGGCAGACTCCACCTGAAGTTCAGTCCTGAACTTCAAAAATCCTAATTTACTTTTTTTTTTTCTCACAAAAGCAGTGAGACTACTAATATCAATGTCCTTTGAGGCCACAGCTGCCCTCAATTGTTTTAGATTATTTTGAGAAGCATTTAAATAGTGGAAGTATGAGAAACAAATAAGACTGAATAAGTGGGAAAACAAAACATTGTTTCCATTGGGTTTGGATTGAATTGAATTCAATGCATGCCTAAGGAAGCTTCTTATAATTATTAATACGAAGATGAGATAGTCATCACTACTCCATAGTTTAATATTGTAGAGGTGCAAGACAGCAATACTGGAATGTTCCGAGGACAGTCTAGCTAAGCAATCAATGCAGTGACAACACAAAGTAATAAATTGTTCTAAGAATTAATGTTTGTGTCTTTGCCACTCTGGCATGGTTCCATGAAACAGAGTGGTATACAAGCAGGCAATCATATCATAGTTATATGGTTATCATTACAGACCACTGAGAATCAGAACAAGCAGCATGAAGCACAAAATATGCTTTAGTTCAATCGAAAGCTTCAGCACTAGATAAAATGACTGCTTGAAATTTTATGGCTTCTATTATGCAGCAAATGAAACACAATGATCTCCATGCTCTTCTCTTGCCTTAAGATCTATGGAAGTCCCATGGGGCAAGTGAGAGGGTAATGACAAGAAAAGAGATGGAAAAAAGCAAAACAAAGAAAGGAGTTAAAAAATGTGAGGAGGATGGGGTTTAAACCTTTTCTAGATATTTTTTAATCCAATTAGCAAGTCTGATTTAAACGTACAGAAGCTACATGACAAGCTGTTGACTAGCATGTGTAGCTGTTATAAACTAAGCTACAAGAAAAGCTGGTCAAATATTTTCCAGTGGAACAGTATTCCATCAGAAAATGCTAATGGAATGGAACCAAAACCTTCCATAAGAAACACAACGACTTCTTGAAAAGTTTTGACAGAAACCAGGCAGAAAGGCAGGCTAAATTACCAATATGTCTCTTCATCGTTTCTCTTGTCAGCCAGATGGCTGGTGAGTAGCCTGCCAGGCTGCTTGGCTTCTAGTTTTCATAGAATCCTTGACTTCTTGCCTGATGGGCTGCCAAACAGCTGGAAAGCCAGGTCTCCAGGAGCTCCTAAGCTTTTTGGCTTCTCGTGGTCTCCAAGTGCTCAGGCAGCTGCTTTGCATGGAACTTAAGACCCCAGGCTATTCTGTGAGGGAGACAGAGGCTACACACTTAGATTTCCTTTGCTTCCCAGCCTTCAGGTTATATGTTTTACAGAAACTGAATTCCTATATTTGTAGACATGAAGGACCTCAGGGCAACTTATGACAGTCCATGCAGGATCTCCAACATGTCTATAGGAGGCTGTGCTGGTTTGAGCTGGAGTAGAGTTAACTTTCTTCACAGAGGCTAGTATGAGGCTATGTTTGGGTTTTGTGCAGAACACAGAGTTGATAATGCAGAGATGTTTTTGTTATTGCTGAGCAGAGCTCACACAGAGCCAAGGCCTTTGCTGCTTTCCATACTGCCACACTGGCAAGGGAGTTGGGGATGCATGGGAGATTGGGAGGAGACACAGCTGGGACAGGTGACCCAAACTGACCCAAGGGATATTCCATACCATAGGACATCATGCTCAGTATATAAGGTGGAAGGAAGAAGGAGGAAGGGGGGACATCTGGAGTGATGGTGTTTGTCTTCCCAAGGAACCGTTGCGCGTGATGGGCCCTGCTCTCCTGGAGATGGCTGAACACCTCCTGTCTGTGGGAAACAGTGAATTAATTCCTTGTTTTGCTTTGCCTGTGTGTGCAGCTTTTGCTTTCTCTATTAAACTGTCTTTATCTCAACCCATGAGTTTTTGTAGCTTTTACCCTTCTGATTCACTCCCCCATCCCATTGGTGGGGGAGTGAGTGAGAGGCTGCTGGTTCTTGGCTGCTGCCTGGGGTTAAACCACGACAGAGGCCCAAACAACTCCTGGTAGTTGGTTCACTAAACTAGGCAGCCTGTGTCAATAATCATTGGATGGGTTGGTTCTGCATGTACCCTGCAAACATTGCAACCAGTTATAGATTCACCAAGCCAAGTCTGGCTTCCTTGGCTTCCTAAATCTCCAAGGACCTTGGTTCTCTGGAAGGCTTGGGCAACAAGCCAAAAATCCCTTTGTGTCTCTCATAGTACACTCTTGAAGCTTAGTTCATAACAAATGCTGAATAAATGGAACATCTAAATTCAGATATCAGGGATTAAAAAGCATAAAATGAGATCAAATATAGAGAAGTAGGTATGTTCAATGTAAAAAACTATGTCTAGAGAAAAAGAAAGGAAAATGCAAAGAGAGCAGTAAGAGCACTGTTTGAACTGCCAAAGTTTCTGTATAGAGTTGCAAGAAGCATAGCAAGGAAAACAAAGAAAGTGGAAAATGCTGTACATATGCAAGCAGGGAATTTTGACTTAGGCTTAACCGAAGAATGGTACGTAAACAAAAATGTATTGGTACTACTTCAGTCAAATTTAAGAAATATGAAGCAAATTAACAACAGTGTGCAGTATGGAACATGATTATCTTTACGTACTACAGCTATAAATCAGTGAAATGTGTAAACAAAGCACCTCAATTCATTTAAAACAGCAAATAATTTTACTATTTGTTAAATATTAGAAGATTTCCAAGTTCAACTCTATTTCTTTGTTGCTTTTAGTAAAGAAATGCTCTCTGTGGTTTTAACATATGGTTATGTTAAAATTTCCACAACAAGCAAACTCTGTGTAAGAATCCTACATAGCATAGGTCAGCAGCAGTGTGTTTTCCACCCACAGGTTAGCTCCAGACTGATGGCTGCAGAAGTCACCTCTCCAGTATAGAACACTGCTGCAAGACTGAAGATGAATTGGCCTTCACACATACCCATCTCATGACACTTCTCTCTTACACCTGGTTTAGTTTGGATATGGTTTTGATTTTTTGTGTCTCAATATGGACATTCTCTTCCCCTTTAGGTAAGAAATACACAGATGACTTTAGATAGCTGATCATCTTTCAGCACACCCATGATATTCCACTGCAGAGCTCAAACCATGATTTATCAGAAAAGTGTGAGATGTCATTTTACAAGTACATTTTAAGAAAACATAGTAACTTGTCTCTCAAATCCCCAGCCTCTGACTGTTCAATTATTTTGACAGACTCTATACATAGATTGAAGTTCTTTAAGAAAGCTTTACAGTTGTAGCTATAACAAAGGTTCAAACTGAAAGTTGAAATCTGATATACGAGCACAAAGGACAGAAAAACACATTACCATTCCTATTCTAATGTTTGCACCCAAAACTCTACTAAATACAAGGACCAAAAATAAGCTCTACAATTTTTTTTTTAATAAAAATTATTTAAAGATTCTATTAGAATGTTATTCTGTGAAGAAATAGGTATTTTCATACAAACTCAGGCTGGCAATGTTCCTCTTCTTGGCACAATGCCTTTGGATGATTTTTGTAATAGCCCAAATAACATCTTTGTAGAATTTCTCTGAATGTTTCTGTTTGGGCTGGTGTACATTGGGAGAACATTACAAATACTGTTTTTTAAAGAAGCATCATAACCAAATATTGCTGTTCCAACATCAACAGAGTGGAGTAGACTTCTCTTAGCCATTTTTCATAATCATTTGTGTTTCTTGGACAGTGCACTTACACTTTGCCACTACAAATATGCCTCCAGCAGTAACTTTTCCTTTTGGAAGTAAGGAACTAATTAATAACAATCTGCTTCTATTATGATAATTCTTTTGAATAAATTACATTCTTTTATCTTCATGTCTTATATTTTGAAGAAATGTATGAACTAATTTCTCCAAAATCATCAGATATTTGTCTAAAACTCACAAGCAGCACTTTCAGGTGCTGCACAAATTTTCTCAGGAGAGATCTAACACATAAATTATATCAATAACAGAAGATCTTCCCCCTACAAGAAATTCTTCAGGCTAAAAATATTTAGGACTAGTGCTGGCATATGGAGTGATGACTGGTATCAAACCAATATTACAGTTGTCAGAGCTCTACAGTTTATGTACTACAGTGTACAATTTATATCCTCTATTTAAAAAGTCATAGATCTGTCATGGACCAAATATCACTGACCTGTATCATATTGTTGTAACAAACAATATCACTTAGCTATATCATACTGACACAATTTTATTCTATGGTAGGTACTCTGAAACAGCTACCATAATGTAACTGTTAACATATATAATCTAGGGTTATGGGAACTTGGAATCTTCTCATTTTGCAATTAATTGCCTCTCTAACAGCAGGCAAACTAGTTAGACCCAAAAGCTGAAAACCAACTAATATCTTGAGAATTCAAGTCTTGGCATTTTGTGGCTTTTATCTCCCTAATGGTAAAACAGCAATGGTAGACTTTCCAATCTTAAACAATTTTCTTAATCTTATGGTGAGAGTAAGTGCATGAGAGACAAACATGTACTCACATACTATGACAATAACAGCCCTATCAGCATGATTGTTTAGCTTCTACGATTTTATAAATATCAAAGATAACCTTTAATTTGGTGGTACAGAAAATGTCTGTGCAGAAAAAATGGATGGTGCATTACACTGTTATAAAAATTAGTTTCTGATACTATTAACAAGTTCAATTTCATCTGTGAACCTCCACACCACAGAAGTGACCTGTTACAGCTTCCACAAAAAAAAAAACACAAGAGGAAAATAAATCCAGATTCCACACTCGCAGCTATTTTAAACATTGTGCAGTTGCAAGTGCAGGCTTGGAAAAATCATATACTTCTTACTGGTTTTGAATCAAGCATAGACCAAACTGCTTCTTGGAAGATTGTGTAAATTTTTGAATAATATTAACTTTGGGGAAAAAAAAAATCAAAATTTAGTTTAGCTAGAAATAGTTGCTGCACTTCCACAGTGTGGCTATAATTGAGGCTTTATACATATTTCTTTCGATTCAGTGTCGGCGGAAAGGGTATTATTGGTAGGTTTGTTTCAGTGTGCCACTGGCCTCAGTCTCACACAAAGAACTCTTTGTGGGGTCATAGATTAGCATTTGGGCAGGCAGCCAAGAGAGATGAAAGGAGGATAGCCACACTAAGGATGTACATAGCTTGCACTCATCAAACACCGCGGGGAAAAAAAACAAGCAGAAAATCCATGTAATCTGTAATTCCAGGAGCTGCCCTCTACTCCCTTAGATTCTCCAAAGTGCATTTAGTGGAAGCTATAGCAATGCACAGTTCTACTCTGGCACTACAGTTTGCAAAGTCTTCCACACAGTAAGCATTACCTCAGTATTGAGGTCAAGTAGTATTTTAACATTGAGTTATAGCAATGTTGTTCAAGAGAGAGGCAGGTATATTCATATCTTGACAGAGGAAACATGTATAGATTGCACCATTAGGTACCAAAAAAATTTATTCCATTAGAGTGTACATTTAGGAAAACAAAGATGAAAAGATAATTAAGAATAACTAGCATGCCTCAAAAATGGCAAACAAGCTGCCATTGTAGAAATCATTGTGAAGAAATACAAAATGCTAAAGTTATACAAATCAAGACCAAATATTCTCACAATATTTTTATCCATGCATCTGTATCTATATCCAATCAGCTATATCATTGAATAGCAGCCATACAGTGCTCAATTCTGAACAGGAAACACTGCCTGCAAAGAATGCTAAGGATATATAGCACTTTGAAGGAATTTTTCTCTTTCCATCTTTTCCATCTTTTTGATGCCTGTCACCCCCTGAGCTGCAGTGTTCACAAAATGTTACCCAAAGGCTGCATTGTGTTCTTTCTTTATTTCCATTCTTTACATTTTCTATACAATTACATACAACTTCCATTCTTTACAAAGTCAGGATCTCAAATCACACGTACAAGGATATATATTTGTGGTATAGTAGAGAGAAGATGCAAAAGATGCATTAAATATGGAGGCAAATTAGAAATGGAAGCTATTACTCTACAAGAATTAAGGAATAAAGTTAGTGTTCTAGGAAACTTCTAATGGGAAACCAAACCTTGCCCATTTATTTTACCACAGGTCAGTAATAAGAATTCACAGGAGATGACTTGCAGCTTATACTCATCATTTTATCTCCATTTGCAAACTGACAAGAAATAAATGAATAGCTCAGTCTTCTGTGCACAACTGACCTGCACAACCACCACTATTCACAACTGGCACTTTTTGTTGGCACTCTGAGCAGAAAACCTAAAGATTACATTGGCACTGAGTCTGAAATATGCTCTGAAACCAAATGATGGTCTCTTGAGAACATAGCTGAAGTACCTCATAGCAGAGAACAACTAAAACTACCTTTGCTATTCATAGTCTGTGAGAGATCCTTTCTGTTTTCAGCATTGCCAGATTTTCAGTATGGTTTGAGAACAGTAAGTTTAGATCCTGATAAGTTATAAAAATATATCTTCCAAATACAGTAAACACTGTCAAGGCAAAACAGATTTTATAACAAGTGCTAGATGGAGAGATATTCACTTTTGATAAGTGAATACCTAAGTTTACAAAGCAGTTAACAAAATGAAATAGAGTGTAAGTAGCAAATAGAAAAGTATTGCTGGAAATCACTCAAATCTAAAAATTATTTTGAGTACATATATATAAAAACTTTTACTTTAAATATTTTCTTACCTTAGCATTTTCAATGCAAGGACAGAGAGCCCAAGCTGCACTTGCTTGAACATCTGGGTTAGGATTTTTCAACAATGACCATAGCAAGCGAACTCCATCTAGGCTGTCAATTATCCTATTGCAGAAACAGATAAAAAAAAAAGGGAGAATTAATTATGGAGTAGACAATGTTGAATCTCAAATTATATTGGTTTGTTTGGAACACTGCTTTAAGAAACACTGACAGGGTTTTAACATACTGTTTTTCTTTATGGAAGGGTTTGTGTTTTATTGTCAGCTAATTGCCATCAACATGTCCTGTGAATAGTGCTTACTATGGCAGATGGGTGTGAATAAATCATGCAAAGACAGAATGTTTTCCAACTAAATCTCATTAATATTGTTTGTTTTTTCCCCAGAACTTTCATTCAAAATTCTAGAAGATAAAGTAAAATTATAGAAGATAAAGTAAACTACATTATAACCAGAACTCATATAAAAGTGAAAACAAGCATGTGACTTTTTAACGATCTGCATGCAAAGTGAAATCTGCATTTGAGCATACTGGCTTCTTTCATATAGTAACAAATACTTTCCAAAACAAATATTTATGCCCCAAACTATGTACTTAAATTTTTATTCAGTCTACGCTTAATGTATTTACCTTGCTGTATGACATATTTTTAAATACTATGTTTCTAATCTAGCATTAGAAATTAAAATGGTCACACTACAGAGCATCCTTTGTTGGGCATGAATAACGTGTGACTTGTTTCCTATGTGTTCCTTCCTAACAAGACTAACACTGTACACTATGTTACAATTACTTAAACATACTGTAATCAAAGTATCTTCAGGACTAGCTGAGAAATGAATTATCATCAGAATCATCTCTACACCATCTGTGTTATATTTACTTATCAATTGGGTTTAGGGATCATAACTTCACATTAGAGTCCAGCAAATATCTTAAATGGAAAGGAAGGTCAAACAAAATGTAATAGCCTTTACTAATATGCCTTTTTTCAAAAAGCTATGTGAGAGCAGAGGAGGTGAAGAAGAAGAAAAGCAGTTACACCTTCATTGTCTAACCCCAAAAGTAAAAAATGCAGTTACATACAATGTGTCTACACCTTTAATTGTAAATGCAAGATAAATTTAAATATAGATTGTGCTTAAGACCAGCAGCTAAAACATCTCATTTGTATTCAGTATACACAGTTTGCCAGGAAATTTTAAAACTAATTATAAAATGAACTTTGTGTGTAATCCTATCATCATTTGAAACAACAAAGAAATAATTAAGGAGACAAACTCTAAAATAAGCATGGATTTAATTCATAACATTTTGATGTAAACTGGTTAAACAACTATGTTTTTCAAAATCATACTTTTTGGACAAAGCTATGGTCAAGCTAAGGCACTGTAAGTGTTTTAAAGTCTGCCAATTTTAGTATGGCTTATTTTACACACTCAGCTCCAAATCAACTGCAATAAAATCATCATTCAAAGGAAAAATTCAGACGTCTCAATGAAACAAAATAAAACAGTGTGCTCACAAACTGCACAATTACACATATATGTTCACATAGGAAGGATGACTTAAGTAAAAGCTTCAAAACAAGCTTTCAAATCCTTCCAAACCTCAAACACTTTTAAGCAATTTTAACATCACTCTCCTGTCATTTCAGAAAGCACAAGGATTTTTTTTCCTATATTGGTATTAATTTTGTCTCCTGTCATTTCAGAAAGCACAAGGAATTTTTTTTCCTATATTGGTATTAATTAAAAAAAAGAACCCATGAATCTTTCCTCTAGTAAAGCAGAATACTGATCATTTACCAACATGAGGTACTTCCTCCCAAGTATGGCTAAATATAAATGATCCAGCTCCAACCAGTATATAAAAATCAATAGAAGCCAAACACTGAGCTCAGATTTTTCCACGCCTAAAAAAACCCACCTCTAGGCTGATTTATCTTTCCTTTCTATTTTTTTGAAAGTTTCCTCTTCAATTTAAAATTGACTTTCATTTTCTTTTCAGTTTTCTTGTCTTCTCTTCAAGTGTTTCAAGGTAAACTAGCCTCCCTCTATTGTTCATTTTCTAAAGAACACTTCTGCCTTTTGCTTGGAGACCAGAAAGACCACTTGTCTTAGACCCAACAGAATCCAGCTCAGAATATCTGAAAGTGTAGTTTTCTGACTATTCAACATGTACAAAATAAGCTGGAAAACAGCACAGGCTAAATGAACAAGTCTCCAAATTACACTGTTCATCACTCATCACTGCTTTCTTGCAGTTACAATAGATTAACTCAAATAAAACCCTATATACATGACTAATGCCCTTAAATTCTCATTCTGGAAGAATTATCATTGTGTAATCACCATGCAAAGCCTTCTATTTTCATCTTGTTGAGAATATATATTTGTCAATCAAGAAAGCATTGCTAAAGAGTTCAGTTTGTTATCTTTCTGTGGTTTCACTGCACGATGATGAAGCAGATGAAGAAAATAGGTGCTGAATGAGTGTATCTGCCTTAACAGCAAAGGGAACACTAAAATAAATGGTCCTGAAAAATGTTTCCTCTATAAAAGTGCTTAGACATTAGTTTCCTTCATATGTAAAAATTCCTTTCTACAGTTGATAAAAATACACATTCAGGTTTCTTTACAAATAAACAAAGAAAGAGAGAGGAAAAAAGAATCTGCAATCTTGAAAATTTCAGCTCTGATGGCATCATGCCAAACAATATTCTGATTTGCTTTTGTATATAGTTTTTGTATCTAATTTTCTTCTCAAAATGCATTCTAATGTTATTAGCAGGATGCTGTAGTAAAGCTGCTTACCACAATAAATACAAGCAAATATACCAGAAAATTTCCTTTAGTTGGCATTCAATTCTGTATTCATCCACAGCTAGCACATTATTCAGTCTGTGGTTTCAGTCACTTAAATCATATATTTTACAATAATTTGTTGATGTTCTGATGATAACATTAAACTAAAGTTAAATCTGTAGTAAGCAACCACTCATGGGACTGTTAAAAGGCAGGATCTATAAGAAAAGTGCAAAGCATTTTCTTTGAAAGCTGAATGGAATATCATAAAAGCTGAAATAACACAATATTTTGTTGATATAAAAATCTTCATATTTAATACTTTAATCTTCAAACATTTAGCTGCTTTAGAGAATAGCTGATCTGCATGTATGTAATGCATCTAGTGTACAGGACACTATGAACAGTCAAAACCTTAAGAGGCATGAAGCTCTCCCAAAGAAGAAATGTAAACTTTAATATGGGTAATTGCTATCTGGTGCTTCACTACAAGTCCATCACAACCTATCAATATTCAGAGTTCAAATGCAGGAGCTCAGAGTCTGAACTGTTGTGGCTTTATTCCTTAACATAGCCAAAGCATCTCACAACTGATGCAGATCATCTTTTCATTCAAAGCTCTTTGCCTTGTCATAGACCGATCTTATCTATCACTGATATAATTGAGAATAGGTGTAGATTATTCTGCTGCTCAAAATAACCAAAAGGAGTTGCATTGGCAGTTAGAAAAGGCTGAAGAGGAGCTCCTATCATGAGCTCCTGTGCCAGCCAGACATGATTAGAGCAGAAGTGAAGGTGTATGCACATAACATCACTCCTATCAAAAGGTGTATGACCAAAACATCTTCCTGCTTTCCACACAGAGCAGCTGAGGTATGGCATATATAGAATAAGTTTTATGGGCAAATAATTTCAATGCAATTAAATCTATTCAGAGATTACTGGAATGTTTACGTTACAGTGAATCGGTATTTGCTATTTGACCACTGCAGATAACCTAACACAGTTGTTTAACGAAGTCTTTTCACATTATTTCTTTTAAGAATCTTGATGTCATGACATCATTGAACATCATGAGCAAAACATGGGTCACCATTCTAGAAATTTGCTTTGCTTTTCTTAATATAGCTGAAACAAGCAAAGCTGTTAATCTGCAGTAGTACATTCTCTTGCAAATTAAAACTTAATATTGAATATTTCCAGTAGAAAAGTCAACATGATTTGCTTAAACACACATATGTACACACAGCCTAGACATCTGTTTGTCATATCTATCATCTTTCTCTGTTAGAATGTTATTTGCCAGAACTTTGAGAACTCTAGTTTAATTGCCTGCCAATTTAGACCACAAATACAAATGTAAATAAACAAAGTTATACTGACCCTGTATTGTGCTTACTGCTAAGATTACAGGGTTTAATTCTGGCAGAATGTAATCTCTTCTGTTTTGAAACCTCAATTTAGCATGTTTCTTAAAACTTTCACTAGTTGCTGCAGACTGCTTTGATAAATAGTATTATATACCAATGACTCAAACTCCATCTGTTTGGCTAAAATAATTGTACATTTTAGTTTATAAGATTCTAAACCCTCAGTTTGGAATGCTAGCAATGAAGTCTGTGGGTTTTCAAATGGAAAGGGCAAATGAAAATCTAGTGGCAGTTAAAGAATAAGCACTGGTTCTTTGTTTTTAGTAAGAGAAAAGAAATAACTTGTAAAAGGTTCCTCAAAAAGAGAAATATATATTAAAAATGTGCAACAGCATCTTTGTCAGTGGTGGTGCAGCAGATCGACTATGGAGAAAAGCTTCATGTTGTCCACATAACAGTAAGGAAGTTTGGTTGCATAATTATGTTTTTTTCAACTTATTTTTTTGCTGTGAGAGAAACTGGCTGCTGTCCTTTATTTTACACAGCTCAATAGAGTCAATAAGAATCACTTAATTGCTTGAAGTTGCCTTGACATAGAGGACTGATGCAGAAAAGTAACACTAGTGTACCTTCCACTCAGTAGCTGTAGAAGTTATAGTGTTGACTATGTCAGAAATAAAACATATAGAAGACATACAGAAGCTGTAGATTCACCTATGCCTATCTACTAGCCTCTCTTGGTCAGTGCAGTCTCCTTCTATGGAACATACAGTATTCTCCTCAGAATTTAGCTGCACTGCTTCATAGAATGCTCTCAGGTTTTTATAGTACGAAATACTATTTTTTTTTCTTATATTAACCCCATCCTCTTCATTACATGCCCTTGAAACACTCAGAGAAATTATGTGAGCTCCACTCTAGGTCTGTATGGTTTCCACCTACCTGCTGCTGCAAGAATAACCACACTAAAAACAGGAAGATTGCTCAACTGTACCAGCTGACAAAGAATACAAGCCTCGAGACCTGCCAGCCAAATTTGTCAGGACAAAAGCTAATAGTAGAGAAGAACTGATCATCTAGAACCTGTCCAGTCATTCTGAGAAGTCCTTATGAAATAAGAAATGTAAGAGGGATCCAGTTAGATGAATCAGAAAGACTGGAAAGAGCAAAGTATCAGCCTTCAATAGGAAGTTCTCATCACCTGTATAAACTTAGAGGCTACAAGTTGCTTTGCTTTGCTTCTTTCTAGAAGATAATCTTGGCACATCTCCACATCCTTGTTAAGATGTGTCCTTTTGGTTAAGCACTTCAAAAAGAGTTTACAGAAAGAGACTGAACTCCCTGATAGTTTCTAACAAGACTACTGATTGTTTTTAGGCCCCAATTCTGTAAACAGAACAGTCATACTACAGACTGTGTTTGTGTATCCTTCATGCCTTTGGTGACTTACTCTTCCCATCTAGAAGAGCAGTTTGGCTGAGAAGCTACAATTTCAACTCATGCTGTACTGGTTTGAGAGAAGGAGAAGGTAGAGGCATAGAGGTACTTTGCTTTTTCTCTATTTTCCCTTTTTGGTTCTTTTTTTGTTTTTTTTTTTTTTTGGTGAGTGTGAGTGGCAAGTGAGGAAGTTGCTTTTAAGTGTTCTTAACCTTGGCACAACAATCAAGAAAATCAAACATGTGAACAGTTACACTGCTGTCAGTGTTTTAACTAGGCATTGTTTTTAAAACTTTTGCTGAAATGGTATCAAACTTATCCACACATGGATGAATCCTGCTTTGGGAAAAGACAGCTGCATTATTTCTTCCAGAACTACAAGCCCAACTAGCACAATACATCAGGTACTTGTCAACGTCTTGCAAATAATATTAAATTGTGTAACATGTCTTTTTGTAGTAATAAAAAAGATATGCTACTCTTGATCTAAGATCTTGCTTACTTGTCAACATTTTAAAATACTTTTAAAAACACTTTTAAAGCTGACAACATTAACAGAGAATTTTTTATGTGAACCAAATCCAACATTTGATTCCTTTGTTCACTCTTCACCGACTCTATAAAATTTTGTCCCAAGCAACCTGTACTCTCTCCTTAAAAACAAGATGGACTTTGTTCTATCACAGTTTTAGCAGCAACTTGTATTACTTTTTTATGCTTATACCAAACACATTCCAGTATGAAGCTATCCACACTGGATACTTCCATTGACAGTTCTGAGTACTGGAGTACATCTGAGGTTTTAAAAATATCAATTTATGTTTATTGGCATTTAAATTTTTTACTATTTGCCATGTTCATTCTGTTAGGTTAATAGATCATGCTAAAGGCTGACTTTTAGTGAGCTAGGTCATGAAAGTGACTTCATTTATTTATACTTTCATGCTACATGGCTAACTGCTCACACAACCCATGTTTACAGTTGTGTACCATCTAGCCTTTTGCCACTGGGTGACAGCCAAAGCATGAAAACAAAAGCCTTATTCAGGAAAAGAATTCCCTGCACTGCTATATGAATATCAAGTGAATTATGCAAATCAGAACAGGAGGAGCTTAATAAAACTCTCTTTCTGACCTCCCTTATGTATAAGGAGGGAAATATGTCAAGAATCTTGAAGTAAACATCCCTGTAAGGGAACGGTAAGTGCAGTAAATGACGACCTCAACATTGAACTGGAATACATAACCATAAAACTCAAGGATCTTTGTAAGTTGTACAAATCTAGATCACAGAATCAAAAAGAGGAGCAGCTCTCTCAGTAAAAAGACAGTCTTTCTTTGGTTTTCCAAAGGAGTAAGAGGGGAGAAAAGGGTCCAAAACTGAGTTCACAAAGGAAATGATGGAGAGAAATGAGAGAAATAAAATACAAGTAATACTCTACTTTTAAGAAATTAAAATTTATTTTCATGGCAGCAAATGTGCATGTTTCCTTTTAGAATAACTTTCCTTAATTTAGGCTATTATTTATGATTTGAGTATAGATGTAAAAGGGGAAAGCAAAACACATACCTATCATGCAGCACTTCAAAATGGTGCTGTGTAAATTTGAAATTTAACTTTAACAAAAATCAATTTGCTAAAGGGTTATTGGATTTTCCTCAAAATGCAAAAGCTTTACATTCTATGTATTTCCTTAACTTATAGCACACTCACAGTAGGATGTAACTAACCCGCACAGTCCTGAAAAAAACAAAAAGTAAAATATTCTTTCAATTCAGACTAAAATTGACCATATTGGCATCAGAATTGCTACTTTTTTTTTCAATATTTAAAATGCTGTGAATATGAATAACTTACATCATATTTTCAGGTTCTATTGCACAAGCTCCCACTGCTTTGCTGGCATTCACAAGCAGTGCCTGATCAGTTGCAGTTAACAACTTCACCATAGGTGGTATTCCACCACATTTACGGATAGTAGTTCGATTTATTTCCTCTTGGCAACATTCTCCCAGTGCTCCAATGACATTTATGAGGACCTCTTCAGGCTGATCAGTCAGCAGTTCTACCAAAGTTTCTATAGTTTTATATTCCCGAAATCTGAAAGACAGCAATAAAACTAATAAAAATTAAAAGTTACTATTTTCGCTATGTTACTGTTACAAGTTTAATTTTGTAATTCAAGTAACATTATAATTGAAGTACACTGTTTAATTTCAGAATGTAAATCATCTTATTGAAGAAATCCCAATACAGGTAAACCATTCCAATCACTTATTCCAAGTGTGACATGCAGCATAATTTCTTACTCTACCTTTCTAATTTCTACCTTCCTCTAATTTCGCTATCTAGGAATCTCCAGAGTAGTTTAAGGGAGGTTTAAAACTTGACATGTGGATGCAACATCTACAAATAGCTGAAAACAAACCAGAAGACTGGCAATACTGCACTATCCTGTTTTCCAGTACTTTTTCCTGCCATGCTAACAATAGCTACAGTAGTAGCATATCAGACCCTCTCCTGTTTTCCAGTACTTTTTCCTGCCACGTTAACAATAGCTAGAGTAGTAGCATATCAGACCCTTCTCCACCTCTCTGAACCAAAGCATCACCCTTACTTTTCACCAAATATCAGCCTTTAGAGAATTTGCCCTGACCAGTTCTATACTTAGTTCAGGCCAAATACGTTGCATTTTTGTAAGTTCCATAGTTCTAGTACACTTTCATTATACTATGTAAGATTCCAATTTGAAATTAAAAAAAATAAATTGACTGAAATTTAGGTCAACTGCTGTATTAATCCTTCACTCATTCTTTATAAAACTTTTGACACTGAAAATCAAAAATATGGCTTTTAAAAATCCTGGAGGCCCTATCCTTCAGGGAGATGTGTGCTGAACCTCAGAATTTCAGCTTTCAGAATAGGACTTTATTCCTTAGTGATGGAATCATCTTCTAAGTTTGTTTGGTTCATAACTTGAAGGATTCTTAACACTCAACAAATACTGTATCTTCCTTTCATACATTTTCTGACACACCTTGACAGTTCCACTTGGTATATCAAGTTAGATCTAAGCTGTATCTAATCTAATTATCAAAGATAATTTCTCTGAGGGTACCGAATTAGCATTTGTGCTTTCCCCCAGTTATCAAAGATAATTTCTCTGAGGGTACTGAATTAGCATTTGTGCTTCCCCTCAACCCCAAGTTTCTGAAACTGTCCATTTGAGCTACAAAAACTCTGCATTTTCCAGGAGTCAGATGCACATGTGAATTTTCTTTCTTTCAAAAAAATAGAAAAGTATTTTTGAGATTTTGATGTCAGAACTAGAACTGTTTCAATAAAAATTAATCTTTCCAAGATAGATTACCAGTATAACAATTAAAGTAACTGAGAAATGAGAAACTTTCTTTTTTCATCATCCAAACCTTTGCTGAAAGAGAAATCTTCCTCTCTTTGTTCACTATAATTTTTAAGTAAATTTTTTTTCAAGGATAAACATCAACAGCATGAAAAAAAGAGCAATAAAGTAAAGGAATCATTTTTTTTAAAAAGCAACCAAATGATTTTCCCTGGCTACAGTGTCTGTGTTGCATATCAACTGCTTCACAGATGGCACAACATGAGCTGGCTCAGCACCAGGCAGGCTACACTGACAGAGCTGTTGGCTCGGGCCATCTTGTGTCCAGAAACAGTAAGACTGCTTGCACACAAATGGAATCTGTGCTAGACAGGCCCAGACACCTGTGTCAGCTCAGTGCTGAGTCAGCACAACATCCCAGCAATGTGCTTCAGGTGTCAGAAATACTGTGCAGTACTTTGAAGATAATAAAGTGTCCCTGCAGGAACCAGCAGGGTTTTACTTCTAGTTTCATGCCAGACTCAAGCTCATCCTTCCAGATCTACTTAGGTGTTTTCATATTATTCTCACTCTGTTTTCCTTAGTGCTCTCCCATCTTGAGTTTGGATAGGGTTTAGTGCTTCAGACTCAGCACTACATAACACATGAATTCAGCTGGAGCTGTGCCTGGCTAGTAACCTTCATGGAGCATCAAGCATTTGCCAAAGATATGTGAGTAGCCCAACAAAAATCTGTTTCCATTTGGTCAGAATTATTGGCTACAGCTATACTAATAAATAAAACAGGCCAGGGCTCATTCTCTAGCCCTGAGGACAAGAAGCACAACACAGCATCCATATGGCTAAAATCTCTTATCCTCACAATTCAGGGTGGCCTCACCCATTCTGCCTAATGGAAACAATCTGTGGCCTGCACTGATCCCAAGGAGTGTCTGGGCATTGTCTGGGACAGTGCCTGTTGGCACAGGCCAAACTGTAAGGGACTGTGCTAACAGTTAGTATGGATAACCCTAACACAGTGCCTGAGCCCTGCAAAGTTTGGCCCTGTTTAGTTTACTAGTACAGAGAGAGCCATTCTGTCCATCCCATCACTGATCCCAAATCAGGATACCTCTATGCAGATAACTGAAGCCCACAGGAAAGAATTGTATACCTTTCTGAAAAGTGAGGTTACTGTGCAGTCAAGAGTGCAAAAGGCAGTAGGATCAAGAGTGCAAAAGGCAGTAGGACAGCAGTAGAGGGTGTAAAGATCATGGGTCCATATACCAGCAGTTTGGGAACTCAGTTAGGACAGTAAAAAGCCAGAATGTAAACCCTTATTAGTGGAAATCTTTGTAATTTTTATCCAGCATTTATATATCATATCTGCTTGTCCAGTGAAGTACACTAAAATTAGGGCTGCAGGAAGAGGTCACCCCTTACTGTTACTTTTTCTAACCTATGGATCTTGCATTCTTTTGCAGCATAACTTCAGAAGAAAACCTGCCTAAAACATATGCAGCAGAGCCAGCTTTTTTCTGAGGCAAGGTGCATGAATTTGACAAATTAATTTTAGGTGAGGGGGCTGCGTATTCTCAAGCATTAAGCTG
>NW_008661008.1:15171-32495 GCF_000695815.1 Acanthisitta chloris | reverse complement strand
TCCTGCTGTCATATTCTCAAATAATACCAGGACTCTGGTACTGAGAGGTTGTAGGTGCCTATGACAGGACTCTCATCAGCTAATTCCACTCGTTTAGAAGCTGGGTGTCCATACCTTTCTGAGCCCTTGCTGTAGTCAAGGAGAGGCATCTAGGCTAATTATCCTAGGCTGCAGTATATGCCTAATATGTATTAGATATCGACCCTAGAATGAGATAATTTGCTCTCTGTCTCTCTTGATGTAAAACGTTCAAGCTAAGTGTACTAAGTACTCTCTCTACCATGCAGCAGTGATTCCAGTTTGTAAGCTACAGAGAGGAGGAAGGATATGGCTACATGTCAAAAGTTTGGTATGTGCTAGCACACCTCCTGACTCAGTGTCCTATATCTGAACTATTCTTTAGAGCTGTGCTGGTTTGAGCTGAAGTAGAGTTAACTTTCTTCACAGAGGCTAGTATGGGGCTATGTTTGGATTTTGTGCAGAACACAGAGTTGATAATGCAGAGATGGTTTTGCTATTGCTGAGCAGAGCTTACATAGAGTCAAGGCCTTTGCTGCTTTCCATACTGCCACACTGGCAAGGAAGTTGGGGATGCATGGGAGACTGGGAGGAGACACAGCTGGGACAGGTGACCCAAACTGACCCAAGGGATATTCCATACCTTAGCACATCATGCTCAGTATATAAGGTGGGAGGAAGAAGGAGGAAGGGGGGACATCTGGAGTGATGGTGTTTGTCTTCCCAAGGAACCGTTACGCGTGATGGGCCCTGCTCTCCTGGAGATGCTGAACACCTCCTGTCTTCGGGAAGCAGTGAATGAATTCCTTGTTTTGCTTTGCTTGTGTGTGCAGCTTTTGCTTTCTCTATTATACTCTCTTTATCTGAACCCATGAGTTTTTGTAGCTTTTACCCTTCTGATTCTCTCCCCCATCCCATTGGTGGGGCAGTGAGTGAGCAGCTGCGTGGGGCTTGGCTGCTGCTGGGGTTAAACCACGACAGGAGGCACCACTCATCTCCCTTGACCCTTAAAATCTAGGAACTTAACACTGTCTTCATTAACCAGATGAGGTCAGATGGCAAGTTTTGAAACGCTATAAAACCTAAGCTGAAAGCTCAACTTATTGCAAAAAATATTTTTGAAGAATCATGACCCAACAATTTTGAAAAGAATAGAGGCCCATAAAATCAAAACATGATGATGTAATAAATGTTTGTCGAATTAAATTTTTACCTTGACACATTTTCTATACTGATTGCACATTTCCAGACTGCACCTGTCACAGCTGCCAAAAGTTTCTTGTTTTCACTGTTACCAAGCAGAACAGATAGTGGCTGTAGACCTCCATGTTGTCTAACCAGGTCACGTGTTTCTTTATCTTCTGCACACTACACAAAACAATTAAATACATATATTATGTAAAAATGTCTAAAACGATGTCTTCAAAACCTACCTGTATTATATTGTAACTAGTAAAAGCTAATACAGACAAAAGTATAAATATTGCCTTAAAGTATCTGAATATGCTAACGACTCGTAAGAGAGTTTGACACTAAACTGGGACTATATATGGAGCAGTGCTTAAACCAGCACATTGTCCACTTTGGGGGCAAACAAACATTAAAAAACCAAAGCAACTCTTTGCACAGTGTGCCCTGCCTCTCTCCACTGGCTACCCGTGCAATTTAGGGCTTGGTCACAAGAAGTGCAAGTAGGAACTTAATTGCAACATTAAATATGCAGCTAAAATATTCACAATATTTTTATAAAGTAATTTCTTACACATTAGAGAAATAGTGAAATTAAGATTTATTAAAACCGATAACCACATGAAAACAAAGGGCTCTTCCTGGCTCTGATCTATTGATTACAATACAATTACCTTAAATATGGCACTTGCACAATGCATCTGAAGCTCCTCATGTTCACTACTCAGATTTTTCACCAGGTTCTCAATCATTCCTTCTGTCCTTATTGCGAGTCTGTAACTTGGCTATAAATATAAACTGCATTTTTAAATCCTGTACATTAACATTTAATAGGTCACAATATTAATAGAGTGCTTCAATTCTAGGGTTTGATATTGAGAAGTCCTGTACTTTATCTTAAGCATCATTGCCTTGAAAATACTACTGATGATCTCAAAGGTAAGCAAATACAGAAAATCTCTGCAGTGCTCTTCAAATCACCTGTAAAACCAGGTGCTGCAATGCCTACTTTGTAGTCACTTGGCTTAAACAAGATGCAGAATATTCTGAAAGGTGTCCAGACTGCCTGCTCAGAGCCAAGGAAGCAAAAGATGCTTCGGAATGGGATCAAGAAGTACCCACTCACTTCATCAAGAACCAGCAGCCAAAAACATCAGATCTATTCCTAGAACAAGGTTAGAAAAACATGTTCTTAGAATTAAAATTTTTTAGTGATTTTTTTCCCAAATTTGAACCTACAGGCATTGTAACAGGAATCTTTTTTTAAGAGAGGGGAAGCATCTGTGTAAGAGATACATTTAGTGTTCTTTCCAAGTCAGGCCAAACAAGAAACCCTCAAAAACATCACCTTCTCAATATAGATTTATTGACTCTAAAACTTGCCAGGTTTGTGTCTCATGGAACATGCATAAATCTGTGTAATTCAAGAAGTTAATTTTTAATAGGCAAAGTGTTCAATAATGTAAAATCTTTTTTAAAGTCATGTCTTCCACATCTGAAATTGACCCAAAGAAATCATGTATATTTTTACCTGAAGTACAATACACCTAAATTTCAAATGTGATTTCACAAGTGAAAATATAGAATCATAAAAACATAGAATCATTTAGGTTGGGAAAGACATTCAAGATCATTGAGCCCGACCATTTAACCCAGCACTGCCAAGTCCACCTCTAAACCATGCCCATAAGTGCCACATCTACATTGATTTTAAATGCCTTTGGGGACAGTGACAATCACTTCCCTGGGCAGCCTGACAACTGTTTTGGGGAATAAATTTTTCCTGATATCAAAACTAAACCTTCCCTGATTCAACATAAGGCCATTTCCTCTGGTCCTATTGCTTGTTACCCAGGAGAAGAGACTAACCCCCACCTTGCTACAACCTGCTTTCAGATAGCTGGAGGGAGTGATCAAGTGCCCCATGAGTCTCCTTTTCTCCAGGCTAGACAATTACCCTTCTCTAGTCTTGCTCCAGCACCTCAATGTCTTTTCTTGCAGTGAGGGGCCCAAAACTGAACCCAACACTTGAGGTGTGGCCTCACCAGTGCCGAGGACAAGGGGATGATCCCTTCCCTAGTCCTTCTGGCCACGTTATTTTGATACAATCCAGGATGCCATTGGCCTTCTTGGCCATCTGGGCACACTGCTGGCTCTTGTTCAGCTACTACTGACCAGCACCCTCAGATCCTTTTTCAACAGGCAGCTTTCCAGCCACTCATCCCCCAGCCTGTAGCAATGCATGGGATTGTTGTGAGCCAAGTGCAGGACTTGGCCCTTTGCCCTGTTGAACCTCATACCACTGGCCTCAGCCCATCACTCTGCAGAGCCTTCCTACCCTCCAGATCAGCCCTCCCACTCAGCTTGGTGTGTCTGCAAACTGACTGAGGGTGCACCTGATCTCCTTGTTCACATCATCAATAAAGATCTCAAACAGAACTGTCCCACTCATGTAATCAGTCTTATGACCATTGTAAAAAACACTTGTATTCAAATTTAAAAACTGAATATACTACAAGTTGTGAAACCTGCCACAGAAATCTGTTTAAAAAATCACATATATTCTTTTGTTGTATTTGCAATTGATCAGACATGTTACTCAACATACAAAGACACTTGACCATACTGCTCAGCACTGCAAGAGATCTTCTTAACACCTGTAGGTTAGTTTTTTAGAATTTAAATGTACTGATTAACCAGAATATAGCATCTTAGGTTGCCAGATTTGTAAAGTATGGTTAAAATAATGAGAGAAAAAAGAGAAACTGATTAAGGCTTTCAGTCTTAGGTTGCCAGATTTGTAAAGTATGATTAAAATAATGAGAGGAAAAAAAAAAAAGAAACTGATTAAGGCTTTAATTTATACTCATTTTCTTTCACATATTATTCCTGGCCTTTTAAACAAAAATATGTGGCCTTTACTTCATTAGGAGCTGGGACCCTCTCAAAAACATTTCAATCACACAAAGCACCTATTTCCTGATGGGATAACTGCCCTGATTTAAGTGACAGTCAAATTTAATACTTCCTTGTAGTAGCCAATTCTTATAATGCTTAAAAATAACTTAGCTATGTGTGTTTACTTACCTCTGAGGCACATTCTTGTAGTGTCCCTACTACTGGGATCAAGATGTTTTCATCTGAGCATTTGAGCCATCTAGCTAACAATGGAATGCCACCAGCTTTACGGATTGCTTCCTTATTTTTGGTGCTTTTGCTGCAGCTCCAGAGTGCCAAAGCCCCACAGCGTGCTACGTCGGCATCATTGGCTTGGTATGGTGATCCCACTGAAGTACATTCCAACAGCCCAACCTAAAAAAAAACCCCATATTTTTTTAATATCTGAAGGCAAATTTGATATTCTATTGCTTTTTAATTATGGTAAACACTACGACAATAATCATGTCTACAGCACATGATGTAATTTTTCAACAAAAACATGCATATGACAAAGGTACAAATTTTAATATGCTTACCAATCTCTTGATTCCTCCACGTTGCCTTACTGTCTTTCGTGCTTGTTTAAATCTAGCAACATTAGCAATTGTTTCAGCTGCCAGGCATTTTAGGTCTTTATCTGGAGAGTCCAGTAGTTTCACCATGATCTCTAAGCCCCCAAGATCTTTAACTGCATGTCTGATCAGTACATTTTGACTAATTTCCTTCAGGATTTTTAAAGAACCAGCCTAAATAATGGGAGACAACAGAAGTTACACATTACTTAAGTATAGAAAAACATTAACATTATTTAAAATGCTGGGTTATCTAAAACATTTTATCTTTTAAATTTAATCAGAAGAAGGAAACTGAAAGCAAAGCAATTGATTTATTTCTAAAAATCTGGAGAAAACAAGAAAATACAGAAATAAAAAGGAAATATATTTTATTTATTCTCTATAACTTTGAAAATTGAAAAAAATATTCCCATAGAAAGATATATTCTTTGCTCTATTTGACAAAGCTACTGACCTGACATTTAACTTCTTCTGTGTCAAGTAAATTAATTAACACTTCAAGACATCCAGTGTCTCTGATGGCCAGCTGACATGTTTCTTGAGCCAGATTGAAATCCCTCATTGAACACAGTGCAATTACAGTTGCTGTTGGATTACCTCCCTAAAATAAAGCAAATAATCAACAAATGCATGAAGTGCATTTAATATAAAACTTAATCACTTCTACTTGTACTAATAAAACTACCACTAAAGAAGAAACATTAGACTGTTTTGATTTTATGGTGTTATATAATCCAGACATTGTAAGAAATGGAATTATTGATAAACTCTGTAAATGGCATAAAGATTGAAGGGGGTGAATAGCTCAGGTGACTAACATGGCTTGCTGTGAATGAACTAGTAAATTAGGCAGCCAGGTATTGTGAGCTTTGTAGGAGTGTTTGCAGAAAGCAAAGGAACACACAGTGAAGATACAGATATTTCAGAGAAGCTATCTGCTGTCTTTGAATTGGTATTCACTCTGGAAGAAACTAGAGATTCCAGTGGGAATCTTCCATTGTGGACATTTCAGATGATTCTTTCCAAAACTGAAGCCACTGTGGATAGTGTTCATAAAAAAACCCTGAGATTTGTGAACAGTAACACATTCCCATTATTAGATAGTATTCAACTGAGTTATAAAGGCAACAGGGTAAAACTGTCGATTTCAGTACAAGTGGCATTTATCCCCTCACTTCAAACTGCCATGTTACCAGTGTCCTGGGAAACAAGAGATGTGATGTCAACTTTGGAAAGAGTTCAAGGATTATCCAAGGCCTTGTAGCCAAAGATCCATGCTGGACAAATTGGTAGATTGTAATAAAGAACAGAATTAGCAGACAACTGTCTGGATATGATACCTGGAGTTACCATGAATCTGTTAAGGTAAGTCCTACCTTACAAAAGTCACCAAGCTTGTGGCAATGGTGATTCAGTTGATATGTCTAAGTGGATTCCAAAGTATCTCCCTGATAGCTTTTAAAGAGACCAAGCCACTATATTATAATAGCAAAGGCCATTGCATGGATTGGAAAGAATGACTAAAGGATAGGAAACTGAGGATAGGAAAATGTCAGTTCCATAAACAGGTGGGATTTAGTGGAGTTCCATGGATCTGTGTTGAAGTTATGCAATTCAACATATTTGTAAACACCCTGAGAAATGGAAGGACTAGTTATGTGACAAAGTTATACAGTCAAGTTTCCCACATTTGTGAAAATCAGAAGTCAGGACAATAGAATGCAAAAGATGAACTTTAACCACAGAAGACTTCCATCCTGTCCTCTGTCCTGTTGCAGTCAGGTTATTGGGATAAATTGTCTTGATCTGCCCAATACAGGTTTTTTTGTGCCTGAATTGAATGTCGCAGACTTACAAATAATGAAAACTGGATATAACTTAATGTAGGAGTTCTCTCTTGGAAACAAAGCATATAAAATGACTTGGAATACTGGATATGAATTTGAGATTACCATGTAGTATGAATTTGGGATGTGTAATCAGAAGAACTGGATAGGAAAGTACATATTATCTCTGTGCAATTACTACTGAAATTCTGTGTCTGATTTTCCTTTTTACAGCTCTAGAAGAAATGGGAAAAGATGGAGATGCTTCAGAGAAGAGAAATAAAAATGACTGTAAGCCTGGAAAACAGTCACATTGAGAAAGACATGAAGGACATTATTTAGTTTATTAAAAAGTAAATTAAAGTATGAGTTATTCACAGTGAATAAATAAATCTATGAGGAACAGGAACATGATCACAGAGGACTCCACAATCTAGCACAGGGATTTGATGATTTGAAGTTAAAGGTACTAAACGTTAGATGAGGAGTAAAGTGCAATTTTTCCTTGTGTGATTAATTACCCTTTGAAAGAAATTACTTAAGAGTGCTAACTAGTTTTTCATCAGTAGAAATTTTTCAGTAAAGACTGGATGTTTTTCTAAAAGATAAGCTCTATTTCAGTCACTGCTACTAGGCTAAAAGCAAGAAAAAGATCAAAGAATACAACACTGAAAGTTAAACCATATGACAATGGATTATTTTGAACCTATGATAGAGGTTTACTGTTAATAAAATCAGAGATGGATTGAGCTGCAGGGAGATTAGGAGGGCTGAGCTACCATGTAGCTGCCACAGAAGCTGGAGGGCATGAACAATACCAACTGGTACTAATGTGAAAGTTACAACTTAGAGTACCTCGTAAATCAAACTACAGTATTCACCTCCCACATGTCTCTGAATTCCAGGGAAGCTTTGGCTCCCATCCAGACCTTCACTGTGCTGCCCAAGCCCATCTCTTTTAAATGACAGTTTTCAATCTGTAAAGGACTTTTAGTCAATCCTTTCCAGAGGAAAATATTTTGCTAAATTGTGCACATCATAATGAAATACAGAGTATTGAAAAACTGAGTAATGTTTGCTAATATGACACAAGTATACCTAACAAAAACAGAACTGTAGCAGCATATTTCTGAAATGTAAGACAAATACAATAGAAAAATATTTAAGATGCTCTCCACCACTTATGATGAATACACTAGAGAATCACAAGTGAGAAAATACATCCAAAAAGTGAGAGAACTGCATTATAAAGTTTCAGACCAGTGACTTAGATCAGACAAAACACATTTCCTAATCAATAAAGCATACATCAATAGTGCTTCACAGTTTTTACTTCAATTTCTCATAGCAATAGGTATCCACAGAATTTCCCCATAAAAATGGTGAAATAGAAAGATCATTTTTAAACATCTGTAACATAGAGTATCCTAAAGGAAGATTCTCACACTTCTGTTATCTCTTTTTAATTATCAATATGATCTTGACTTTAGAAGAAAATGAAATGTGTGTTGCTTTAAAAACATATTTTCATCTACTTCACAAATATGTCCTAGAGTATAAAATAGTATAACAAATTCCCAAATATTTTCCTAGAGAAATCAGTTTACCCACACATGTAAAACTCTATTTTTTTAAAAACACATAAGATATGATTACAAAACTACACTGAATATTCTGCATCTCAAAAGAACTAACAGCTGTCCTTTTATGAAACTTGTGGTCTTTTCACATAACTTAGACTTTGAGGTTTACTTTTCGTTGTAAGAAAAAAAGTTTGCAACAGCTGTTTTAAGAGAAAACTTGTCTTTTTAGGATTTTACATGTGTAAGAAGAATATCAGTAACTGACAAGTGATGTCTCTTGTTTTGAGGACTCCTTCTCCTACAATTAAACTACATGTATACATAACATAGCAATCCATAATTCCCTTATCTTACATATATAACATTTGGCATATGACATTTAATATGGACCAGGTTTTCAAAAAATATACAACTCTTAATTTTCTCGTACTAAATAAAAAACTGTATATAATATATATATGCATTTTATTTTTTCAGCTTCGCAAATGAACACACCACTTTAAGTGTTTTTAAAGTAAAACCACAATAAAATATTTTTCATATGTGCTGAAGCATCAGTTCTACAAAAGAAGAAATATTACTGATGGTTTCAACAATTATCTTTTTGTTTCTTGAAGTTATCATTACAGTAAGTCTTGCAGGAGTTACAGCATAGATTTTAACATGCATGGAAATAGTTACCTCTCCATTAAGTTGATATAAAATCTGCATCGTGCTGTTATACCATTTGAAATCTGATATGCTGGATGCAAAATAAACTCTACTGGCAGATCAACAATCAATTTTAAAGCTTGAAATTAAACACAGACTTAGTTTAAAATGTGCCTCCCTTCCTATATAGTGGTATAATGTATATATCCACAAATTAAACGAAAATAAAGCAGTATCACTGTTACATTATCAGTAAAACATATTCTGTGCAATGTATGTGTAATGTCTCTATTATGATACTCAGAGCTCACAACTGAGACTTACAGAACTACTGATAAGATCAAACAAGAATGAAAAGAAAAGAAAAAACACAAGCATGCAAGGACACAAACCAAAGTACAGTTATCAAGGAACACATGAGTTACAACCATCATTTTGTTTGATATTTCTGTAATAATCAAGAGGAGATCTGTCAATGGCAAGCTTTCAACAAATCAAACCAAGAAAACTAAAGGCATTAAATGGTCTCTATTTTTTTTACATTAGCCTTTACTATATTCTACTAATGCTAACCTAGTGTAATGATAGCATAGTAAACACTTTGCCTATGCTAAGGACATAACTACTCAGTAAGTACTAAGATGTTTTCCTACTAGAGAAGCTTAATGGAATCTGCTCAATACAAGAAATCATCCTTTGGTTTGGCACTGATACATCCACAGTTGAAGTACTGCCTTCATTCTAGGTATCATACTTCAAAAAAATACTGACCAAGTTGATAAAGACCAGAGGACAGGAAAATATCTCAGAAGTAGGTTCTACACAGAAAAATGGAAGAAACTGGAGCTGTTCACTCTGAAGTAAAGAAGAAAATAAGAAGGTGGTTCAAAGAACAGCTACAATGACAATCATCTACTCTCCAGGTCTAGTGAGGGTACAACAGGAACTAATGGGATCGAATGGCATCAGGACTGATCTACACTAGGGGAAGAAAAGTAATGGCAAGAATATTTTGATTTTTAAATATATTGCTTATAGCAGTTATGAAAATCTCCACAGCAAGAAAGAAAAGCTAGACAAATACTTGTTCAGAAGACACACAAAGAACTGATGATGGGGAGTCAATGACCTCCTACATTCTGCTCTAGTCTAGAACTTTTACTACAAAGAAATTTTGTAAATATTAAATGGTTTTGATATTTCCTTCCTTTCTTTAAAAAAAAAAAAAAGAGGATTCATCCATAATAGATAATATGATGGTAGATACAGATAATAGATAATAAAATATACAGTCCTAAGATTTCTATAGCACATGTCCCCAGTTAAAACTAGTCAATACAAAACTTTAAATTTTGAAACAATGATCTCAGTTCAATAGTCTAGCAAAGAATGATACGATATTTCCTCTGGAGTCATCTCTGGAAAGAGTAAACACCATTAATTTTTTTTTGCAGATGATCTGCCAGCAGTGAGAGCAAGATTACATAAAATGCAAATTATACAGGCTTTGACTCACAAACATTTCTATAGATATGGTACCTATTTGAAGGAGGTTTTAACTAATTTATTTAATTTGCATTAGGATTTAGAGTCAACATGATTTCCTCTGGAGTCATCTCTGGAAAGAGTAAACACCATTAATTTTTTTTTGCAGATGATCTGCCAGCAGTGAGAGCAAGATTACATAAAATGCAAATTATACAGGCTTTGACTCACAAACATTTCTATAGATATGGTACCTATTTGAAGGAGGTTTTAACTAATTTATTTAATTTGCATTAGGATTTAGAGTCAACATGACTGAACAAGTACCTATTTGAAGGAGGTTTTAACTAATCTATTTAATTTGCATTAGGATTTAGAATCAACATGTCTGAATGCAACAAGAAAATGAAATATTGTTTTACTTTACATGGCAATGTCATGGGAGGTTTTTTTCCTGTTCAGATCTATGGCTGAAATCTATTTTGACATAGCATGAGTTTATAATATTTGCTGTGTTAAGCAAATCCTGGAGAGATAGCTTAACATGTATGTCTGTGATAGGAAGTCTGTGACTGAATAATGGGAACAAAAATTGCTGTTTGTGGGCAGTTTTGTCCTTCTATATAGTAATATCCCAGTTCTGATTATAAGTATATACAATCTGAATGGCAATACTTGACTGAACATACCAAGTCAATATATTTTTAGAAAATACTGAACAAACAATACAGCATATCCAAAATAAAGTAGGTCAAATTATAGAAACCTTTATTGTTATAGCAGACATGTTAAAATTAAATCTCATTAATGGAATGAAAAAACTCCTAGAACAAAAACATTGTTTAAGTGGAATAATCCCAGTCCAAAATATTATTCAAATATTTACATTTTTAGAAAAAAAGAATTCCAAAATAAATAGTAAAGTATGAAACAGAATTCTTAGTTTAAAACTTCATGTCTTTTTTATTTTCTCTTGAACTTGACTCTCTCAAATCACAGACCCTTTTGTAATTTTATACTGGAAAATACTTCAAAGTTTAAATAAATTTTGATAAAGCCTACTGAAAGACTGAGTATTGCAGTAGAATATGTATAATATGTTTCAGCAAGGCCATTTTTCTATGCTAGTGAATCTCTAAACACTCTGAGTTTTGTTATGGTTTAAACACTAGTTCCAATTTTTCATCTTAGTTTATAAACCATACAAGCTGCAACTTGTTAAAACATGAGTTATGGACAAGTATAACTGAGTTATGGAATAATTCCCTGACCCACTTCCTGAATCTTCTGGCATTCTTTAGCTACAGCCTGTATGTATACCATGTAGATTAATAGAGGTAAAGCCAGTGGAAAATCACAGGCATCACAAAATCTCAAAATCAAAACATTCACATTGGACTACAACAATGCACAGAAGCTGTGCAGTTTTAGCTGCAGATTAATATCTTGACCCTGACCCAACACAGTGGCAGAAGTGACATATATGTCATGACCCAAATACACTGAGTTTAAATAGTCATATTTTATGCAACTGAAAAGAAATGAGTTTCCAAACAAAAGAATAAGTCTATTCTTTTCTGCATGAACCAGAAGGTTTTGTTAGGCAACCACTGATTCCCTCTTGAAAACTCATCCAAGACATGTATCCATTCCATTAGCTTTCCTTTTCTGATCCATAGTAATTGGATTCTACTACAGAGGAGGTAAGAGTCAAGGCAGTTCAGAGGCAAACATATGAACTTTTACTTCATTGGACTGGGAATAATAGAATATTTTTCCTAGTAACTTCACAAACCTCAAACTTGGAAAGAAGTGAAATGGTGACCCCAAACCCACAGAAAACCTGGCCAAGATAATATATAATATCTTAAAAGTGCAAGTTTATCTTCTACTCCTTTGTGAACTCTTCAATTTAGGAGTATATTTCTTTCCCAGTTGCATCTGGACAATTTTGTAAAAGCACTTCACCTGAGGAAAAGAAAGAAAATCTACTTTTGAAAAAGAACAGGCAGAAATTAGGATTGAATGAGAAAGATAAAAGAGTCTAGGATTAAATTTGAACCAAAAAAAAAAACAAAAAACCTTACACAAAGAGTACTACTGTTAACAGTAATTTAACATTGTAAACCCTGAATGTAGACTTGGAGATGAGACTAGTACACATGTACCTTGTGGGACAGTGTTGGACCTGCCTAAGCTGTTTTGATTTTGCCTAGTACTTGGCTCACAAAGTGGATAAAAGCCTTAATGTTATTGCAGCTATTTTAATTTTATGTATCCAAGTGGGAAACCAGACCAGTGGAAGTGAATCTGAGGAGAAAATTTAATGAGGTTGAACTAGGAAGGATCTGTGCCTGTACAGACTACTGGAGAGCTCATACACTCTTGAAACTTCCTAAGCACTGAACAGACAGAAAAGATAGTGTCATTTGAAACTACCCCAAAAAAAAAGGATTCTGCAAGGAAAACAAAATTATAAAAAAAGTTCATGAAAAGCTAAGAGACAGGTGTTCTTGGGAGAAGTAAAACAAACTCAAAACAGGGCTCAGTGAGAGCACAGGAGAACAAATAGAGCTGAAGAATTGGCTGAAGCACAGTGATGCTCCAGAAATAACTGTGTCTACTAAACTGTGATTAAATTGAGCCTTGATCAATATGGAACACTTCAAAACAATGAAGAATGTTGTCCTCACTACTTAAAACTCTTGATAGCTTTCAGACACAATCATGTTCTAATTCTTTAGGAAAGATAACAATCTGATTATCTATTTCATGAATATAAAGCCTGAAGTTAGATTGAGACAGATGTGGTGATTTACTACTATTTTTGAGGTACTATAGCTATGATGTCAATACTATAGCTCATTCATTCCCTGCTTTTATAATAAAATGGAAAGAGAAGAATCAAACATCAGTTATTTTACATTCAGTCCTTAATTTTTTACATCCCATCTCTTCTTTCTCATTTTTTAATTGAATTCTACTTTTTGTTTGCTTCTTTTTCTTTATTTCTAGATTGTCTTTCATTTCATCAGCTATGAAACTCTTAGGAATGTGTGACCCTCTGAACATTAATTAAACCTCCACCACACAGAAATTCATCAGAGTTGGTGTTAATGGTCAAAATTCAAGCAGCTGTTATGAATTTCATATGTCTCTTGTGATGAGGAAAGATTGTTTGTACAGTATTTTGTGGAGAAAGCTATTCAAGTGTTTCAGAGTTGCCAATTATAATAATAATTTGAGAGTTTGCCCTTTGCCAATATTTCCTACCTAGTAAATTTATCATAAAAATATTTCTTTTTCATGATCAGCACTATCTAGGTTGTCAGAAAATACATCTTAACAATAAAATGCAGCTTTCCTATATTTTTATTTCCTTTTTTTCTCAGTAATCACATTCTTTACTGAATTGTACAATAACAGCTTAGCTAATATGGGAAGATGGGAGCAAGAGACATTCATGAACAGTAGAGAAGAGAGTGATATGAAGTCTGCCAGGTTTGCCAAGACTCAGGTTAGCCAAACATGTGCCTAGAAACACTAGCAGGTGGCACATGATTATGTCACATATATTTGGTCTTAGCCAAACTATGGCAAAATTTACTTTTCATCTTGACCTTCCAGTTCAGTTGAATAATCTCCTTCATGTTACCTCACCATAAACTTCCATAGGGGAAGCAAAAAGATTTATTGTTAGACACTGTCCTAACAAGATCAGGTGAATCACCAGCAAAGTTGGTCAGTCCTGACCAAAAGGCATTACACAGTGGCAAAATAATTTTATGTACAAAAATATTTTAGATGCACTTATATATGCTTATTTTGTATTGAATAGCTAAAATATAGTCTCATGCAAGTCTTGCTAATATGATATTATACAGAAAAAACAGTTAACTCTTATCCACAGATTGAGGAAAACCAGTATGATGTGCAATATATGTTCTGCATAGATGAAGTACATTTACACCTGCTATTAGATTCTAACATTTGCATCTATTGCACATATAAAGCCAGATTTCAAGACTACAGAATTTGTATTTGCAGTTCTCTGTGCAGGTTGCTGTTCTGAAAATTTAGACTCTTTCTATGACTATCAAAAAACTTTGGAGCAGTATTGCAATGTGCCAGATAAGGGAACAAATGTTTGGTACATCAGTAGGTACACTGGGACACTATATTTTTTTGTCTTACTAAATTTGAAATTACTTTTTGTGCAGCTTCACTTTAAAGAAGACCCATTTTATTCCTTAGACCAGTATGTTCATGTCTTTTTTTGAGATTCTTCATTTCAGAATAAAATATAATTTTTTTTCTGCTAATCTCTGAATGCGATAGATTTCTTACTGCATATATAGTTCATGAAGATGATGTAGATTTTTATAATGAGCACTAGTGTAACCTTAATAACATGGAATATTTTCAATATCATTTTAACTTAAGAAAGTTATACTTTTCCATGCAGCAATTAAAAAATATTGTGTCTATCCTCTATTTCATACAAATTTTGAGAAAAACCTACCAGCCACACCAATGTCTTTGCAAGTGCCATAAATTTATAATTGGCTCTTATAAAAAAGTTGCTCTATACATCACCTGCTTAGACCACACAATTTCCATTTGCACCAGAAAGCAATCATTTCTTTTGAAAGGCAGGATGTTTTCTGTCACCAAATGTTTTGAAGAAGGTATCTATTTTTCAGATATCTAAAACCTTACACCTCAGATATGACAAGTCTCATCTTGGAGATAAACTGTGACTGACTTTATATTAAGGCACAGTAGGGAGGTGTGCAAGCAGCTGTTGACTGCCTCCTTCTTCCCCTCAAAGAGAGAAAAGTCACATTACAAACCTTCATACAGAGTGCAAAAGAACTCCCCACACACAGGCAACTGCCATTTAAGATTTGGTCCTAAATGTCCTGAAATAGGTTCCCTGGTACTGTAATAGTTTCGACTTTCCTTATCCACATTTCTACCCTTCAGGCATACATGGATTTCCTGTACCTCAGTTTGCCCCAAGTCCCATAATCCAAGTAATTTGGGAAACCAGTGGAAGTGAATCTGAGGAGAAAATTTAATGAGGTTGAACTAGGAAGGATCTGTGCCTGTACAGACTACTGGAGAGCTCATACACTCTTGAAACTTCCTAAGCACTGAACAGACAGAAAAGATAGTGTCATTTGAAACTACCCCAAAAAAAAAAGGATTCTGCAAGGAAAACAAAATTATAAAAAAAGTTCATGATGCCTCCCTGTCTTTTCCTGGGAAATAAAACTATCTATGCCATGCAGTTTATCAACAATATCTACACGAACCTCTCATTTGAGATTCTGCATCTTAGTTCCTAGCAGAGCCTCACTGTATCATTTTACTATCTGACTTTTTGCATTTCTAACCTGCACCTTTCCTCCCCAAGACTGCAGGTTCCCTCCACAGACAAAGAGGTCAGGCAAGGATCCACTACTCCTTCCTGCAAGCCAAGACAGTTGCATTTCCCTAACTGATAAAATTGAGCTTCCTGAGATGAGGAAATAAACTATGCCTGTGGTGCAGCAGCCACACTGCATCCTCCTGCCTCAGGTCTGCCTGCACTGCAAAGAAGAAGCAGAAGTGATGTGCCATAGGTCTTGTCCAGCCAACAATCCCTGCAATGCAGTGAGAAGAGAAAGAAAGAACTGGACAAGAAAGACAGAAAGAAAGAATGGAGAGAAAAAAGTGGAAAGAGGCAAAGGCTATAAGGAATATTCCTGTACATTCCTGCCTTCCTGCTCTGTTTGCCATCCTTATGTAATGTAAGTCCAGCACAGAGGGGCCTCCTGCCAGCTACAGAAATGTTGCTTGACACAGCAGTCTTCCAAAGGCCCTGCCAAAATTCAGCTGTGCAGCAGACCTGAATACATCCAGTGTATCCTGCAGTTCTTTGTACCTTTTCCTTGCCTGGTGACTGAGATTTCATTGAGTCATGCGACAGACATCCTCCTTTCCCAGCCACCCACTGCTGTGCATCACCAGGGCACGTGGGCACCTAGGAGCTGGTGTTTAAGGCCATACCAAGGGCACATCCTCCCTGGCTCCTGTGCAGTACCATAGCCTTTCCCCAGCTCCTGGACTTGGCACAGGACGCAAACAGCTGGGGAGAGACAGCAGGTTTGTCCACCTATGTTTCCAAAGTAGAAAATCAACACAATGCTGTTCTGGGAATGAGGTTTTTCACACTGGAGTAATTCCAAACAGATATGAAATCAATGGATATTTTACATGAAGTGTGAGATTTGACTGTTTGCACGAGGGTACCCCTGAAATAGAGTCAAAAGTAGAATGACTTTCCATGTAAGAAACTGAAGGATGAATTCTGATGCTGCAGAACTCTATCCAGAGCTCATCCTGGCATAGGCATACATATAAATCACACCCTTACAGGGAACCAAAATCAAGTAGCATAAGGATTTAAGGGATTAAAGATTTCTTCTGGAGATTGGAATTTTTCCTGGCACAGTCACTAGCCCCAATTCACCTCTCAACACCTCAATTTTATCCTAAGACTCACAGTAGTCAGTGCTCAACAATGGGCAGCACAAAGCCCAGCTCTCACCTTTTTTTTTTCTCCTTTTTTGTTTTCAGTGAACAGCCCCAGCTCTGCCACAAAGAAGATTCCACTTTTCAAACTAATGTCCCTTGTTTGTAGTGAAAGGCTAATTGAAAAAGATGATCCCTTCACCCTATTCCTAGAACTTTTCATATGTAAAATGTAGTCCTTCCCCTAGAAATTCAAACTTCAGAAGCACCAATTTAATAAACAGTGTCAAATCTGAAGCAGGTTCTCCTGGGTGAATCTTGCTGTTACAAACATCAGCAGAGCACTATATTCCAATTTTATCTCTCTGGCCCCAAAAGATGCCTAGCACAAGGCCATCCCCAAGCTCACTGCTCTGTCTTTGCTACTTGTTATTAAGTCAATGGGGAGACATGGCAAGAACACACATCTTCTGTTTCACAGCCCTGGGAAGCTTGAAGGTAGGACAAGGAGCCAGACCACAGAAGCAGCTGCTTCCCAG
>NW_008661008.1:0-15152 GCF_000695815.1 Acanthisitta chloris | reverse complement strand
TCTTTCCCAGAAAGGAAGGGGAGTGGAGAAGGGCAAAAAGTCAGAAGGGAATTTCCCCTGCGCTGGAATTTTCTCTCCATTGAAGAGGTGTACAAGTACAGAGCCTACAAGCACAACTCACAGCATCTAGCAAGTTTGCTTTATGGAAAAAGCAACTGTCCTTTAAACATTTAATGACAATCTAGCATTGGTGTAAAAACTACATATCTTTCAGGTTTTACAGAATTTTTTGTTTGCAAATTGATCTTTTATAGTCTTATTGAATTGTGATTCACATTTACTTTCAGCAGACATTCAAAACCGGTTGCCTCTACACATGATTGTATTTTCTTAGTGTCTCAAACATTTATTATTTAAGGCACTTTGTTAAATTTTTTAGATGTGCAAACAATGTATTCAACCTTTGAAATTTGTGCTGCTATACAAATATGCTTGTAGGTACTTAAATAACACAGTCATAAATTTATTTTCTCTTACGTTGCATGTGTCATGAACACTTGCCTACATGAACAACAAGAATGCCAAAAAATCTCCTAAGTCTGGCCAGAAGTGCAATATTTATACTTGAATTAAAATGAATTCCATGTGCAAGCTAAAGTAGCACTCCATCAATAAAACATTTCAACCACTGTTTGTGGTATGGCACTGAGGCATCTCTTCCAGCTTTATCTGACACTAGGGAGTTCTTGCTTTACGTAGCTAAGAATCAACACAGAACTATTTAAAATATATCTTCAAATGCTTTGTTTAATTGACATTTAATTTAAAGAACTATTGGAGGACTCAGGTGTCCATGAATACATAAGTGAGGATACATCTGAATTTTCATAATAAAACTTTTTCATATTATGGAATTTTGTACTATAAACTTCTTAACAGGTACTTGCTATTTGATCAAAAATGCTCTCCTTTCTTTTCCTAGTTCTAAACTATTATGTAATTTTGCTTGTTGACAGCTGGAATACGATATACTAATTTCTAAAACAGAGGTGCATGAGAAACATATTTTCCCATTTGCCATTCTCACTCTTCATTCAGAATGGTTTCATGCAAGCCTAGATATGAATTTCTATGCTGAATCAAGTCCTGTACTAAAATATAAAGACTATATAAAAGATCTAGAGAGGAAAGGGAGTTTGAGAATTATGTAACCAGAAGCAAAGAGCCTTGTTGGTAAAGAGGGTGGTACATAAATGGGCCAATGAAAAGATTACTGAGAGTTCATCAGCAGTAATGAATTTCAAGTCTCTTCTCCAGGAGGACATGGGTATTTATTAAAAAGCAGCATGGCTATTTCTCTGAGCTCTCAGAATAGTACAGAGAGCTGCTCCATAACACAGAACCAAACTATTAGCAGACTGAAAGCTGTGAAAACAGTATCTTTCACTGTAATTGCATGAGAACAGGAACGAATGTATCTTGTAAAATGTGTCTTCAGCGAGTATCTTTCACTGTAATTGCATGAGAATAGGAACGAATGTATCTTGTAAAATGTATACATTGTGTCTTCAGCATTAGGAACAGCTGAGCACAATACATGCTCAATGTTACTCCAGATTACATTTGCAAAGGATTATTTTACCATAGGCAAAATGACAAGAATATAGAGGTCCAACCTAGAAAAGATAGTTGCAGAGACTTGTATTATCCATGTTTTTCTGTCTCTTTGGGTACAACCACTAGCAAGGTCCCACATACATGAACTGAGAACAAGCAGTGTGAGTCCTCTGAATACAGTTTAAAGGGCTGAGTTACTCTTCTACAATGGTTAAAGGACTGGGAGGAGCCAAAACTTTCCTTATTCCTCCCAAGCATTTATTCATAGTATCACAGAATCATTAAGGTTGGAAAAGATCTCCAAGATGATCAACTCCAACCTTTGACTGAACACCACCATGTAAACTAAACCATAGCTCTAAGGGCCACTTCCAGTTGTTCCTTAAATACTTCTAGGGATGGTGACTTCACCACTTCCCTGGGCAGTTCTAATGCTTTAACAACCCTATCAGTGAAAAAATTCTTCCTGATGTCCAACCTGAACCTCCTTTGGCACAGTTGAAGACTATGTCCAGTCATCCTACCACGAGCTGTCTGGGAAAAGAGAACAACCACATCTTGCTACAACCTCCTTTCAGGGATTTGTAGGGAGCGATAAGGACTACCCTGAGCATCCTTTTCTCCAAGGCTACACTCCCTCAACTCTGTCAGCTGCTCCTCATATGACTTACTCTTCCTGCTGTACCAAATGCCAGCACCATCATTTTATCAGTCGGATGTGTACACTCTGTAGCTGTACTCACAAAAATAAATAAGCCAGTGCTTTTATTAGTAACTTAGCAGAACATAAATTCCAGCACAAAGTTGTAAAGGAATTTCTCCTGAGGGAAAAACATAATTAGAGTTTTCCAGAATAGTAGAGGGTTGTTGGGTTTTTGATGTGTTTCAGACATATTCAGAATTCTAAATATCTATATTTATAGGTTCCAAAAGATTTTCAACAAGTCTGTGTTAAAAAAAAAAAGAGCTTTTTTTTGGTTTGTTTTAGAGGATGCCTGTTTATCATATATTTTCTTGTCCACTAAAGCATCTATCCAGACACAAGACCATGTTAGAATTACTTCAGTCATGCATTAATCACAGCTGATGAAAGAGTTTAGGCAACTATTCAGTTTTAATAAAAACTCTTGAAAGTTATTATCCACATAAAGAAATATCTTGGAAAGTTTCATACAAAAAGCAAAACAGAAACCCAATAATTAATAAAGAGACTATACCATCTTACGTTTTAAATAACACTGAACAGATGGTTTAATCTAAAGGTCTATATAAGCCAAAAATAGCAGATTAAAAGTAAGTGTGTGATAGGAAAGTCCACAGTTCCAGGATTTGAACATACTGCATAGCAGAGCTATTCTAAAATACATGGAATGTGGAAAGGGTGAGGAGCTGGTCTGGTATCTTTTTTTTTTTTCAATACAATTTATCAAAGCTTCTTAGTTACCTTTACATATTTGGCAAGTTTCTGAATTCCCCAGTATTCTGGTGATAAATCAGTGTTTCTTTCCTGACGACGTAGATGCTGCACTTCATCTTCCTCAGTCTCTGAGGAGCTTTCACTGAGATCTTCAAACCTGACTGATGTTTTACTGAATATAAATAAACAGAATCACCAATTTTAAACAGCTGTAAACTAATATAGACAAGCACGTTTCAAGCAGGCATGACAACACTACCTAATAAAAGAATTAGAAAACTACAACTGACATTACCAAACAGCAAGTATGGTGATAATTACTGTAGAAAGGGAAAATAAAAATGAAAAAATGCAGGAAGAGAAATAAGCAACCCATACCTTTTTGACACCCGTTGAATTTTAACAGATTTTGAAGAAGTGCCAACAGCTTTCTTTTTTATTTTCAGAGATACATTACTACTTTTCCCTTCTCCTCCAGAATCTTTTTTTGAAGCCTTGTCACTAAAATATTTGGGTTTATTAAAAAAAAAAAAAAGAAAGTACATGTAAATTATTTTTTCCAGAATATTCTTCACCAGATTGTGATGCAGAGAACTCTGGATTGTCCACGCGTTTAACATTTTTGGATGGATTCTTCTTCAATGAATGTGCCTGGTTTCTTTTTGAACTCACATAAATAAATGAATTTGCTGTCAGGCAAAGAATTTGTGCTTAGCTATGTGGTGTATGAAGAAGTGTCTACCTTTGTTCTAAACTGATCTCACTGGCTCGTTTTCATTTGATGCCCTTTATTCTTGCCCTAGAAGAGACAGTGATTATCTGTTTCCTATTTACTGTCCCCAGTCATGATTATCTTTATTTTTCTTCTCCTCTAGTCACCCTTTTTTTCCAGGCAGAAGAGTTCTACTCTGCCTAGTTCTTCCACACACCGAGATGTTTCATAGCTTTGATCATATGTTGCTTTCCTCATATTCTAAAAAGACTCTTAGGCCCAGCTGGGCAAAATCTCTGGTGCTTTATCGTCCCTAACTTAAAATGTCTTTTTGAGCCTGGGCTGGTCACTCTATCTCAGTCACAGCAATAGAAGAAAATATTACTTATGATTACAGCTAATTTCACTAAATCTAGACTTTAACAACGTGGAAAAAGGTTAGTTCTTGCCCTGGAAAGTCAACTTTTTTGAACTGATGACTGTAGGTCACATCCAATATCTCTTAAAATGTTTCTTGGCAGACTTGAGAAGATATTGCCTGTTTTTTGTAAGATGGCAATCAAAAGCTTTTCTTCAGATATTCCTTTTCCTCCATGAACACAAAATCAGGAAACATGAAAACAAAACACAGTTCTGATTTCAGAAGACAAATCCAACAATATCCAATATATGTACACTATTTTGGGTGTTCAAACTTTGAGATAATCTCATTACTGAAGATTGTTGCTAAGCAGAGCTAGAAAAGTGGCTGATATAATATGAAATCATTAAAAATTGGTAGCAATAAGTAAGAGTCATTCTGTTACGGATCACTTTTGCCTCCCTCAGAAAGTGTGGATTGATTAGATTTTCTACCTTGTCCTGCATTTTACACCAAAAATATTATGATATCACAGTCCTGGAGGATCAGTACTGCAGGTGGCTGCAAGATATTTCCCTGCTTTCCTGTGAAAATGACATAACATCAAAAACATTGCATGACAGAAAAAAACTTAAGAACTCTCTTCGTAGAAATTAACAAGTAGTAAATTTTGGTTTATTGCCCTAACTAGACAAAAATGCAAACTTATAACCTGTAGTCAATTTATTAGCAGAGTTTAGAGAGATCTATAGGAAAATTCAATGACAAAGATAACTACTTATCTGTGGGAAGCAGAAAGCCTGGTATTCTTCCACATCATAGATGGTTCTAATGTTTTGCAAATGAATCTCTTCCTTGCTACAGAACTTTTCAGGTTCTCACATACATTCTCCTCTGTAAAATCATTAGGGTTCTGGGATTGGCCAGAAGCCTTAGCATCAACCACTTCCACATACTGATAATTCTTCTCATGTGCTGGTTCTTTAAAAAAAACATATTCCTAATAAAAGGAGACATTGTTTGTCGGTCATATTGTTATATGAATCATGTCTATTAAAACACTAAGTTATAAGCACAATTCTAGGATTATGTGTTAAAAATTGTATGCATGAAATGCAGAATTAGATTCTAAACACAAAAAATACTGTCTTTAAAAGAACAAAACATGAATTAGGAAAGTAGTGGCTATCCTGTGCAAATTAAAGTTTTTGAAATAAATGAACTAACAAGCTCAATCTGGAACTTCCTGAACAGACCTGACTATTTGGTGTTGTTCAATTTCTAAAATGTCCAATAATTAGTGACACAAGCATTTTTATAGAACCTAATTCCAAATGAGCTGTAAGATCTAGAATTGCAAAGTCATTCTGCTTTCAATGGATCATTTACATAAACACTATTTCCCTGCATAGAGGATTTACAAAAAATTCTCACCAACAAGTGGTGCACATAATACTGAAAGTAGGCTATCATAAACTGCTACACTTCAGTTCCAAGTAATTTAATTTGATATAGTTTAGAGTTAATATAAACACATTCCATTTCAGTGTTTTCATCCTCTGTCTCTCAGGACAAAACAAGTCACATACAAGAATGGAGCTGAGTGGCATCTACCAATCCTTCAGCTGTCTGTGTCTAGCACCATGGCTGATCAAAAATACACAGAACAGAAAGGACTCTTGTCAACTTTCATTCACTACTGGAACATATTCAATTTTTATAGGAAAGATCGTTAGTGATTATCATCGTTATTATTATTGCAGCTGTCACTACCAGATAGGTGAAGACATTCCTTTATGGATCTGATTCAAGGCAGTTTTAAGGAGACTCTCACAGTATGGTCTGTTTTTGACTAGTCCCTGATGTGGATCAGCTGTTCCAGCCTTGCCCAACCAACTGTCTCATTCCAAACTAACTCATGCTAATTCTCTCTCTCTGAAAATGTGCTCGAGATAAGACAATTTAGCACATGATAAACCAGAAAAATCACAGGGAAACTGATGCTGTAGCTTGACCAGCTAAGCATAGTTAAAAAATATGTTTCCTACAGCATTGTATGCCAACACAGCAATTCTGGATGTTGGCTTAAACAAGGCCAGACAGATATCATAAAAGTTAATTGGTTTGGCAATATATGTGTACATAATGAGCTTTCTGAAGCTTTCCTCTACTCAGAAAATAAATCAAAACTATTTCTATTCATATTTTACTTCATGTAGGCAAACTTGGAAATGCAGCTTTTCTGTGCTTTTCAGAGTTGTAGAGCAGAGAAGATTTTCCCTCAGATACAAATGTTCTGCAGCTCTACAGTATTAAATTGTTTAAATTCTAGTTTTAGAAGGAAGAATTTACTAAACCAGTGCTTCAGCAAGGCAAGGGGATATTATATTCCTAAATCATTAAAAAAGGTATCATTTATATTCTTCAGTATGGTCAGGGAATACTGACTGTGCAATTTATAGGATAATTGAAGGAAAATCGGATAAATTCTATTTATTGACTCTTCTTTAATAAGTGTACACATTTCTTGAATAGTTACAATATCTTTTTATGGGCAGAAAACCAGTGAAGGCAGATATATTATCTCGATTGTCAATAGTAACATTAATCTATATTGACATTTAGGATTAGAACTGTAAAAAATATGAAAATATTAGCATAGATTACTTTTCATGAGCACAAAATGAAGCCAAATTACTGAAAATACATTAAACCGGTAACTGTGTCTAAAACCATTCATATGTTGTCCCATTTATGATGTGTAAACCAATATGTAGGTATAGCATTAAAAAAATCCTTGCCTATGAGATAAATGAAGAACTTTGGAACTTACTGCTCTTTCAAACAGAACAACTCAATAATTTAATTCTTACTGTTAATAGAAACTACTCTATGTATGTGTACAGCTTGAAATGCTCCCTTCTTTCAGAACTGTCAAATACCTGTATCTCAGAAAAATAAATGTCAGCCCTACATCACAGAAAATCAGAACTAAAGGATAAGAAAATTTCCCTGTTAATTACTTCCTTCTTGCAATAATAATCCTGGAACAGGTTGCCCAGGGACGTGGTAGCTGCCCTGACCCTGGCAGTGTTCAAGGCCAGGTTGGATGAGCCTTGAGCAACCTGGTCTAGTGAGGAGGTGTCCCTGCCCATAGCAGGTGGGATTGGGACTAGATGATCTGTAAGATCCATTCCAACCCTTAAATTCCATGATATGATTCTATGGTATGATTAAAATTGCATATAGATAACCACAATAAATTTTTGTCAGGTTTTGGCCTGTAATGAATTTAACCAGCAAGTTATTAATTCTGCTATGACCACAAATCTAAAAACAAAGAGGTTTTTATTGGGAATGATGAAACGACTAAAACTAGAATGACACAACTAGTGTGATTCTAGCTAACATAGAGCTCCAAATAACAGCCAAAACACTTGCATTTTACAGTGGCTGAAGCAAGACATAGTGTTTAAGGTGGATGCTTAACTCTCAGCATTGATATTTAAATCAGGCACTTTGCATAAAAAAAGTTGGGCTATTTTTTATGTTTGGGTCACAAAGAATGAGGATAAAAATTCAAGTGGTTTTGATCACAGAAAAATATTGTCATAAAAAGTTGACATTTTTCATAAGGATATCACATTTTCTTGCTTTAACATTTCCAGTGTTCCATAAAGGACAATACCAGAAGATGAGCAAAACATTTTATGCAAAATTGGAAGCTGACCTCACATATTGGATCAAACCTCATCAGAAGGTATGATAGTATAATATCTGAAATGGTCTATTATTTGCTATTTACAAAAGAAACATATTTAGTGGAAACTGAAACAAATCCAAAGAAAAATAATAAATGCATTTCAGTCTTCAAAATTCTTCATTTAATCATAGGTTTATCTTTGATAAAGAACAGAAATGTTCAGCTAGGTTTATAATGCAATTCTCACCATGGTACTTTTGTACAAAGAGGAAGACACACCTAGTACCAGTAAAGACATACCTGTTTAGCCACATTTTCTACAAATTTAGGTGATCTCTTCCTTAAAAATGTGACTATATCTTTATATAGATCACTTTTTCTTTCATAGTCAATATCTTTACCCTTTAGCTGACCCTTAAAAAAAAGAATACATTTAAAATTATTAATAGTTTTGCCTTACACAGTTAATTTAATCTGCATCATAAAATAGCACTAAAGAGCACTAAGGTCATACTGTAATGAATTCGACAGACAGAAGACTCATGCTCAGAACAGTCCATCTAACTTCAACAGTGCTTTGTAAAGATGTGTGGATCATCTCTGTGGATCCCAGCAGATGACAAAGATCTTATACAGAATTTTGCAGGCAATTACTATCAGTTAATTGTACCATGTGCAGTTCCACTGAAAAGAATTTATGGCTTATGTCAAACTACCAAGTAAATAAATATGAGCTTCCAGTGCAGTATGGCAGACGTCTAAAAGGCTCAGAAAATAATGTGACCCAACTGCCTAAGCTTTAGGAGCTTCATCCATTAAAAATGTGCCAAGTCAGTATCTCCCTGGATTTTTTAACCCTTAGGAAATCAATTAGTGGAGTTATGCCTCACAGGCATCAGTTTCTCTTCAAAATGATGGAAGAATGCAAGAGCTCTGGGCGCCACCCAACCCACCTAAGGGAGTAGTATGCCTAAATAAAACCCATCTGAAAGGAAAAATGCAAAGGAAAAGAGAAAGAAAAATAATTTCTGAAAAGCTTCCACTGACAGGAGAAAGAACTGCTTATCATTTATAAAAAGACAAAAGCAAACTCTATTAGCCACAAACAATAATATCACACCTCAGATCAAGACCATCAAGGCACTAGAGAGGCATCTAGTCCCACCAGTACCTTTAAACAGGTAGTGAAGAACTGTTAGTGCACATTCTAAGGCTAAGCAAACACTGCTAGGAAAGGGTGCAGAACACACTTCTAGTATAAAACTTACAAAAACTCACTCAAAACATTTGGGAAAATTTATTACTGTGGCTTCTCCTTCTGTGTGCTCTGCAGGTCTTACAGACAAGGTACCACTACCCTAAACCTGATTGAGTTTGGCTTTTAGCACATAAGAATATTTATTACCCCCTGGTATCCTTTATTATTACTTACACCGTTTAAAAACACTCCTGCTGTGCTGCAAGTGATACACAAAGGATCAGTGTCATGGGGTTTGATGACTAAATAACAAATTTCTCCATGCACTTGTCTCCAGGGAGGAGCTCGACATCCATTAGCAAACACGTAATCTGTAACCAGTTCGAATTAGTGTTTTTATCCAGTTGGAAAGTATTTTGAACAGTTATACTCAATGATCAATATAGCACAGACACAAATCAAATTCCCAAAACAACACCTTGCTCTTAAGAATTCACAGTAGAGCAGAGAAGGGAAGGGAAGGGAAGGGAAGGGAAGGGAAGTTATGCTCAATGATCAATATAGCACAGACACAAATCAAATTCCCAAAACAACACCTTGCTCTTAAGAATTCATAGTTAGTTATTCACCATGCAGAACTCTCTGACCCATGGCCCAATCCCACCAAGAACTGTAACTGTGCTTCACACTTTTCAGGATCAGAGACTCAATTCACTTCCTATACTTCCACTGAAGATATTCATATAATTGGGAGATTATTTCTGTAAGTAAAGGCTGAAGAACAACATTGCAAATCTGAAAATACTTTTTATTTTACTTTGCAGCTTTAAGGTAGAAATAAACACTTTACATGTATTACTGAAATTAAGTCAGAAAATTTCACACAGATATCGAGTACTTTAATAAAGGTCTATGTAAAAGTGAGATATGATTAGATCTGGACCTGATGTATATTCCAGTGACTCTAGTACTGTATCTTCTCCTTTCCCAGAGAAATTCTTGAGAAGATTCACTTCATTATTTACAGCAGCTGGATTTAGTCTTATATCTCTGCAATGAATAGAAAATGGTCTAAAATGCATTCATCAAAAGGAGAGAGTCACATAAATGAAAAGCAGATATCACAGTATTTTTTCTTTTCTATTCAATGTCAATAATAGCAACAAAAACATGAAAATGACTCATCATTCACTGATTTTCTTAATTTTGTCTATTTAGTGAAATTTTGATTCCATACCTGATACAAAATCCTTGTAACTATGAAACAGACTCAATGTAATACTTAATAGAGTTCCATGAAGAAATAAATATTTCCTTGAAAATATTGAACTGCAACTTTGTTGTTTGTACAAATGACTTCAATTTGCTACCAAAATGCAAAACATATGCAATAAAAAAACCACACTAGTGGGCACACACTTGCATACCCACACCTACAGAAAAATTTAAAAAAAAAAATGTTTTTTCAATAACTTAGTCAACAGTGAAAGTTATTTCAATAAATTTCTTTATGCCACACCAAGAACACATGTTGTGGGTTGAAACCAATCTGATTTAACAGTAAAAGAAAAAAAATGCACTGGCTGAGATGCTGAGCTTCCATTTGAAATGAACTTACTGCGAAATCTGTTTCAAAGAACTATTAAGCAGTTGCAAATCCAGCTGATGAAGAAGAAGAATGATTTTCATTTTGATCTCTGTTTCAGGGTCATCATCTTTTTTCACTTTGTCAAATAAATGCAAGATGGACATATCTTCTCCTTCAACAGTCCCAAATTCAGGGCCAAGAATTTTCACTATAGGATCTCTGTTAGCTGTAGACATGAAACAGAACCATGTAATGTCCTACTGTGTTTTAAATAATTAGGTAAGACAAATGCTTTTTATTTCAACTGCTGAATGATTTTGATCCTATTAATTTACAATAAGAACTTTATAATGTTCGTAGTTGTTCATCAAATACTACTGTATGATGTGTTCTTTCACATCCCTCCATTGCAATTTGAAATGTAGTTTCAAGAATATGAAAACATTAAGAACAGAAAGAATTTTTTCATAATGAACAAACTGCTCTTCACAGCAAAGAGTAAGATTCATTCAACCAAGGGGTGAATATTAAATAGTTCCTCTATCAACACTCCACTTTCCCAAAAATATGCCTGGCTGATTTCCCAAAACAGGAACTCAATGGGCTTAACTCTGAAAATTAATCATTTTGGAAATATGATTTTGTGTTAAAGAACATCTTTAAGGTTTTGTAGCAGCATTCCCAATGGCCCCATTACTTCCTCAGCTATGCCAGCTGTTCTTTTTGGTAAACAGTGACATAACTGCATGTCAATGTGTTTGACAAAACCATTTTGCCCTGTTAGTCCATCTGTGAATGGTTCTGCATGATACACTGTCCATATTATCCTTCCCTATTATTCATGGTTGATCACTGTCAGTGACAGGACCCTGGCTTAGATGGATCTGAAGCTTGATCCAGTATGAGCATTTATATTTTAGTACTGCAGATGCAATTTCTACTAATGTTACTAAAGAATATCACTGATCTCTTCTACCTCCAGGTAGAAGGAGGATATCCAGTTTAGCATATCAAATGTCTTCTGGTCTGTTTGAAAATCTAGGACTTGAAGATGACACAGTAGAAGTATTTGTATCTATATTTTAAAGTCATTGGGAGAAGGAATCTGGAAGTACTCACTGTGAACATTCTGCAGGTAAGAATGTCTTCAGCATGTAATTTTTTTACTTTTCTTTTTTAAGGGTGTCATGTTTTAAAAGAATATTCAACTACATACATAGGAAAAACTGTGATTAGCCTCAAATAAGACAATCTTTTTAGAAATTTAAGCCTATTCTCTGTTGCAATAACTGAGATATTACTCAGTATATATGAACTTTTATATGAGATTCAATGGTTTTATTTTAACTTTATTCCAGATTTCTTTGTTATTAATTTCTGTGTAAATAAAAGAAGAAATGGAAACTTCAATAACTTCTGGATCAGCACCTTTAGCTTTCATGAATTAAGACCTCACCTACTTAAAATGAAGGCACATCTTTCAGCACATTTCATAAAAATGAATTGTAGAAGATATGCTTTTTAAGAGAGGAAAGATGAAAAAAAATAGAAGAAAGGAAACCTTCAAGGCATGCTTGTGCTTCCTTTAACTTTTTCTCAGTAGCAATTTGTAGCAAGTGGGACAGCTGGTCAAAACTGCGAACTCTGAGAGTTGATGCTGAGAGGAGAAGCAGTGGTTGCTCATCTTTACTTTTGGCTTCAGACTGAACAGTTGTTTCACTAGAAAAATTAAATTACATCTTTTTAAAATAAGAACATTAATTGAGAAGAATCTCGAGCATTATTCGAGCATCACATAATAAAACATATACAATTCCTTTAAACTGCATTTCAGGAAACTTTCAAGGTAAACCAATTTATTCACTGCAAATCAGCAGGTGGCTAGGCCTGGAGGATGTGACCCTATGGGAAGTCTGCACTACAGCAGGCTCCTGGCAGAACCTGTGGACCCAGGAAGAGAGGAGCCCATGCTGGTGCAAGTTTGCTGACAGGACTTGGGATCCTATGGGTCAATTCCTTTAAACTGCATTTCAGGAAACTTTCAAGGTAAACCAATTTATTCACTGCAAATCAGCAGGTGGCTAGGCCTGGAGGATGTGACCCTATGGGAAGTCTGCACTACAGCAGGCTCCTGGCAGAACCTGTGGACCCAGGAAGAGAGGAGCCCATGCTGGTGCAAGTTTGCTGACAGGACTTGGGATCCTATGGGTGAACTGGAGCAGAAATTACATCTTTTTAAAATAAGAACATTAATTGAGAAGAATCTCGAGCATTATTCGAGCATCACATAATAAAACATATACAATTCCTTTAAACTGCATTTCAGGAAACTTTCAAGGTAAACCAATTTATTCACTGCAAATCAGCAGGTGGCTAGGCCTGGAGGATGTGACCCTATGGGAAGTCTGCACTACAGCAGGCTCCTGGCAGAACCTGTGGACCCAGGAAGAGAGGAGCCCATGCTGGTGCAAGTTTGCTGACAGGACTTGGGATCCTATGGGTGACCCACACTGGAGCAGTCTGTTCCTGTGGAAGGGACCCACACTGGAGCAGGTTGTGGAGACCTGCAGCCCATGGGAAGGACTCATCTTGGAGAGGTTTGTGCAGGATTGTCTCCTCTGGGAAAGAGAGCAGGGGAAGAGTATGAGGAGGAAGGAGCATCAGCAAAAACCTGTCATGAACTGACCATAACTCTCATTCCCCACTGCCTGTGACACTCAGGGATGAGGAGCTTAAAGCAAATCAGTAGTCAAGTTTAGCTTGGGGAGAAGTAGGTGTGGGAGGAAGGTACACAGTTTTAAGACCTGATTTCTCATTATCCTACTCTGACTTTTGATTGGTAGTAAATTAAATTAATTTCTGCGAGTCGAGTCCAGTTTGCCCACGACAGCAAGATGTGAATGATCTCTCCGTGTCCTTATCTCAATCCATGAGCTTTTTGCTGTATTTTTCTCCTCTGTCCAGTGTAAGAGGGGAGTGATAGAGTAGCTTGGCAGACAGCTGGCAACCACCCAAAGTCAACCCACCACACCTGAGCAACTCCTACCACAAAGAGAAGTCACATAGTTAACCACTGATAGACATATGTTGTAAAAACTCCTAGGAATAGACACTGCAAGTTGTAGAGGTCACTAACTAAAGAGGTTTGCATCACAAACAAGATAGAATGGCCTCAAACCCTCAAAAAAACCTTACAAATTTTAGCTTCAAATTTTCAGCATATATCAGTAAAACCATTTTAGCCATTTCAGCCTCCCAAACACACTAAGGCTTTCTTTATGCTAAATGAGCAGCATTTTGCTTCACAGTTCAAAACATGCTGCAGTTGAGACTTACTTGATCTCATAACCCTCTCCAAACACTGAACAGTCCAACTGTGTTGTCCACTCAAGGGGCTCTCTGAAGACAAACGCAGCTTCCTGAGGATGCTTAGTGCTCAAGTCCTCTGTGAACTTGATAATTTGGTTTAAAAGAGATTCATTCAAAGGGGTGATTTCGAGTGTGCCAGTCCCAGGGCCAGTAGCTGTCCACTGAGCCGATCTCGCCAGTGCTGCTCCCATGGTCTTGGCCAGGAACACAGGACTCCACCCTAGCAAAGAGACACTGACACTGAACGAGCAAACAGAGCTCTCAAAGGGTAAATGCAATGCCCTGTGCCTGCTGTAATTGGAAATAAACACACCTAGGAATTATTAGACTCTTTAAACTCATTTAAAACCCCGAAGTGGGCAAGGGGGATTGGAAGAAGCCAAACTGCAAATTTTAAAGAAATTGGGAAATCAAGTGCAAACTCAGTTTATTTCTTATTAATTAATGCCTAGTGCTGTTAGAAATGCTGGGAGCTGACAGCATAAGGCTTCGTTTGAGGCTGTAACAGAAGGTGCTCTGGTTCTCATTACAGGGCTGATCCCACTGCTAAGGCTGTAACAGAAGGTGCTCTGGTTCTCCTTGCATGGCTGATCCCACTGTTAGAAACTGCAGGTGAACAGACACACACAGGCACAGGCACAGGCACACACAGACACACAAACACACACACGGACACACACACACAGTGACACAGAGACACAGACACTCACAGACACACAGATACACACACACACACAGACACACACACACAGACACACAGACACACACACACACACACACAGACAGACACAGACACAGACACAGACACACAGACACACACACACACACACACAGACAGACACAGACACAGACACAGACACACAGACACACACACACACACACACAGACAGACACAGACACAGACACAGACACACAGACACACACACACACACACACAGACAGACACAGACACAGACACAGACACACAGACACACACACACACACACACAGACAGACACAGACACAGACACAGACACACAGACACACACACACACACACACAGACAGACACAGACACAGACACAGACACACAGACACACACACACACACACACAGACAGACACAGACACAGACACAGACACACAGACACACACACACACACACACAGACAGACACAGACACAGACACAGACACACAGACACACACACACAGACACACAGACACACACACAGAGACGCACAGAGACAGAGACACACAGACCCACACACA